>NC_079295.1:19669705-19759705 GCF_023638135.1 Falco biarmicus
AGGATTGCTCCCTTCCCAGCTTTCCCTCTCTCCTCTGGCACCGGCCCCGCTGCTCCCGGTGACCAAACCGAGCACTGCGGCTCCGGGAGGGAAAACGCCGGAGCCCGGGTGAACGCGCCGCTCGCCCCCAGCTCCGCTCGCCCCGGGGCACGGCCATCAGGGAGGCGACAAACTCCGCGGTTCTGCCCCTGTCCCGCTGACCAGGCAGGGGAGGGGGCAGGCAGGCAGGGTGAAGAAGGGCAGGCTGCCTGCGGGGCTCCAGCCGGCTCCCCACGCTCAGAGGACTAACGCGGAGGGGAGGGACGTGGCAGGGAGAAACTTTGCAAAGCCTCGGTGTGAGCGGAGACACCGCTGAGACGGACCGCGGCAGCGCCGGGGGGACCCTCCGCTTGGCCCCGGGGGCTCAGTGGCCCCGCACCTGCGCTTCGGGAAGGGGCCGGTGACCGAAGCCGTGCAGAGATCCGGGGAGGCGACGACGGTCGGGAGCGGTGGCCGCGGGTGGGAGTGGGCTCTCCCCGCAGCCGGGCACGGAGCGGTCCCGCACAGCTCTTCGGACTTTCCGGGCTCTTGTTCGACGGCAGGGCCCTTCTCGGGTGGGAGCACCGGCAGCTTGGGACGCTGCGGCGGTGTGGGTGTCCCTGCCCTAGCCGGGCTAGTGCGGGCGGCGAGCCGGCCCACGGGCTGGTCCACACCGCCCCGCTCCGAGGAGGTCCCTTGCGCGGCGGCTCTCCAGCACAGGACTCAATTATAACGGCTGTGATTACAACGATATATCTCTACCGCGCTCCACATGCTCGGGTGTCAAGGGTAGTGTTTTAGAGAGGGTGCGAGGGGCAGCAATTCATACGAGAGAGCTGACAGTTCTTTGATGTGAAAATGATGCTCTGGTTTTTACTCCCGGGCGCACAAAAGAAGAAAGATTACACTGTTTAAAAAGAGAAATTTAAACCCAGATGATAATAGTAACGAGCCAAGGAGACGAGGTAGGAAAGTCAATTTTACAACTGGAAAAGCAATCTCTGAAGGCCTTGTGCAGCCTGTTGTGTCTGAGCGAGTGGAAACTAAGTTTCTGATAAATCATTAATCAAGGATAATCTTTGCAGCTAAAGACAATCAGCTCCGTGCAGGTTCTCATTATTGCCGGCCTCTGCTCCCGGGGACTCGCGGTGCCGTGTGAAAGGAGGCCTTGCACACCCGGAGCAGCAGGAGAGGCCCTGGTCTCTCCACTGCTGTCTTGCTCTCACCAACAAGGACCCTCAGGGCTGGGGAGACAGCAAGCCGACACCACCTTAGCGGTTTTCTTCGTAAAATGATGATTCTGGCTTGAAGTTTTTTTTTTTTTTTTTTTTTTTTTATAATAAATAAATCTACCTTTGCTCCCTTCCGCCCCCCCGGGATGCCAGGTAGGCAGGGCTGCCCGTCCCCGCCCGAAGCGGATCACTAGTTTGCTGCCTTCCCACGCGTGAGGCGCCGCGGGCCCGGGGTGCCAGGCTCCGCTGCCGCCCACCTGCCCGTGCGAGCTCCCGGCGTGCCCCCGCCGCGGCGCGGCCGTGAGCCGGCTCCTGAGCGGCCCTGCCCTGCCCGCGCTTCCCGCGCTTCCCGCCCTGCCCTGCCTGCCCGCTCTGCCCTGCCCGCTCTGCCCTGCCCGCGCTTCCCGCGCTTCCCGCCCTGCCCTGCCGGCCCGCTCTGCCCTGCCCGCGCTTCCCGCGCTTCCCGCCCTGCCCTGCCTGCCCGCTCTGCCCTGCCCGCTCTGCCCTGCCCGCGCTTCCCGCGCTTCCCGCCCTGCCCTGCCTGCCCGCTCTGCCCTGCCCGCGCTTCCCGCCCTGCCCTGCCGGCCCGCTCTGCCCTGCCCGCGCTTCCCGCCCTGCCCGCGCTTCCCACGCCCTGCGCCGCGCCGGACGGGAGGCCGCCTTTCTTCCAAACGCCCCAGCTGGTTCAAAGCCTTCCTTTTCTAACCAATGGCCAGGGATTATTAACACGTTATTAAAACTCCGTTCAGAGCACCTTAATGAGGCTTTCACTTATTAGCGATGGGAGCGAATTTCAGAGGAGTGATCAGTTAAGCCATGCCTGTAGTTTCCAGGCTACGCAGACGAGGCTTTTACCTCATTCAATTCAACTTCTCTTGGCATGCAGAGGCTGAACGCCATCCCCCAGCGTGAGGTGGTCATCAGGACCAGAGCAGTTTTGTACGAGCAAACAACCAAGCAAAGGAACCCGACGTGCAGGGTAAAATCGTTTCGGGGTATTTGCTATAGAGCAAAGGCATCTCTGGGGTGTTCATGGTGTGTTTCCGAGGGGGGTAAAGCCCCCCCGCCCCTACCAGCTGGTAGGACTCCTTCTTCTCCACACTCAGCTTTTGCAGTCTACTGAACTTGTCAGAAAAATGAAGCTTTCCCTTTCCCAAACTTCCATTCTTTCGCTAGCCCAGACTCAAAGTTGCCGTTCTCAGTCCATATCGACAAATCTCCAGGCAGCAGTAATTAGGCAGAGGACAAAACGCATCCTCCACGCGGCTAAGAAAGGCTCCGAAAAACTTCAGAGTAGAGAAACACAGACAAATACATTTTCCAGTGCAGATTTATTATGGCTTCTGCCTGTTTTGCTGAGTGCGAGTCAACCAGAAGAGGAAATACCGGCTCGCTTTGACAGTGAGAGACTCTTAAAAATTACGGATCGAATCAAAGTTTCAGGAGCAATTGAAAAAGCGCTCAGAAACCCGACCCCGAGCCTTTTGGGTACCGCTTCGCGAGCCCAGCCTCCCCCAGCTCGAGGGCCGCCTCCTTTCGGAGAGCCGGGCTGCCACCCGAGGGGACCCGCCGCCCCCGCGGGGCACCCCGCCTGCTCCCACAAACCCCGTCCTCCTAAGCCTCCCTTCCCGGTACTGCCTCTGGTCAACAGCCAGGGAGTTTGCTGCCCCGAGCCTTTTGGAAATCTGTTTTCCCGGGTCAGGTCTGTTTAGGACCCAACGTGGTCCTTCCCTCATTATACTTAATTTAAACCACCAGGAAGATGTTATTTGTTGTCGAGCTAAATAGAACGTATCACCTCTAGTTAAATTTGTAAATTATATTATGCTGCTGTTTTGGCTTTGTTTTTCATAATTTTAAAAAATCTGAACAAATCAATTATATTAGCCATATGGCTTGATCATATCAGCTCATTTCCATTTTTGTACAGTAATTGTTGTTTAAACACTGTCAACTTATTAGTTAAGGTGTTTAGGAGAGATCTCTCCTGTCCTGTCTTATTTAAAAGATGATTGAAATGACAATGAATACTCTGAGTAAAGCCATTAAACCATTCCTCCCCGTACTTTTTTCACTTTCTGTGTATTTAAGGAGTTCACAACCGCAGTAGCTGAGCTGCAGCCTGATTTATACTTCTGGAATGGAGGCCACGAGACCATCAGGCTTTCAATTCAATCTATTCCAGTTTGTAATGATTTGCTTAAAAGGAGCCAGTTTTTGGTATGCAGCAGGTAAGTAGTAATTTTTCTTAGTTATTTTAAAGGTGTGTAGTATTGAGAATGTACAAGTGGTTCCACTCTGGCATTTGCACACTGTGAATATAAAACTTCACCCCTCAGTGATCTTAATACTTCGTCCATTAAATGTACTTACTCATTTAAATGGGAGTGTATTTAACTGCCAGACAGATGGTCTACAGTGCGCACAATTATGAAGCAAGGGTTTGTATACGTTGCCATATTTTAGACTCCAGATTTCCTGCTTCCCTATACATTTTTGCAAGCAGTTTATTTTTCCATACAAAACATTAACACAGGTGGAGAAGCAGTCTGGAATTAATTTCTTCTGCTATCAGAGATCCAGAGCATAGTCCTTCAAAGGCAATCCTAATTTTCTGACAAGGATTTTAACTGCTTCAGTACTTCAGATTTTTAAAGCATTTAGAAAACCATTCTGAAATGCTCTTTAGCACACTGGGATTTTAAATATTTGACAAACATTTCTGATCGTGTTTACTTTATTGAGTAGATACGAAAAAAGTATCTTGATGACACATCAGCAAAACTGAAGCAGTGACTAGTTAACAAGACCTGACAATTACTTTAAGCTGTAGTGTACTACAAATGAAAGGAGGTCACAAAGAATGCAGAAAGTTAGGAAACACCAAAACTGACATTTGCATTAGGCCCGTCTTACCCAGGCATGGAGGAGCTGGTGTTCACTCATCAATCAGCTAATTAAGCCTGTGTGTTTGTCTTGCCCAAGTAGGACTCTCAGTGATATTTCTCATGCAAGATTCTGACTCCGAGTTAAATACAGATTTGGTAATTTTCTGACCAGACTGTCTCACAATAGTTCTCATTCCCATTGCTGAGTACCTCAGAATCATTAACAAATTAACTCTCAGAATGACTCCATAAAGTGGGGATTTAACTCCATTTTATAACTGGGATCCCAAAGATCAGACACACCAGAAATCTGCATTCATTTCGTATGTCCCATGGAGGGTACTGAGGTGATAACTTTGGTGTAGTTAGCAGTGTTATTTGCTCATTGCTTTCTAAAACAAAATATTGAATATGATTTGAAATCCTTAACATGGAAAATATGGTTTGTAACCAGTTATGAAAAGCTGGATATAAATGTTGTACTTAGCATTGTATGGAAGTTCTGTAGCAAGGCAGAGGCTGAGTTGCATTAATCAAGGCAGCATTCATCAACCCTATGAGACCATTCCTTTCCTTGCTTCGCAAAGCATTTCCAGCACCACTTAACCTCTCCAGCGAAAGGCTGGGGGTTTACCTATTGCAGACTTTCGCTATACAGCCCTGAGTCACTTTCAGAGGAACTTGTATCTGCCCTGGATGAGTTCAGCCATTCATGCAGCAACAGAGATTAGGATTTTATCCTCCATGACTGTATCATAGTGCAATCACAGTTGGCAGAACGAGGTGAGATAAGGCTGCATAAGTCACCCCAAAACTGTCTGACTTTTCAATCATAACTTCCTTTTGAAATAGCCCTTTGCAGCCAGTTTCCTGGATTAAAGAATCACCAAATGACCAATCCTTTCCCTGGGAAACTCCCACCATGTTCCATCAGTGCCTGGAACTGTGCTGGGTGGACCTGCTAGGGTAGTAAGCAGAGGAGTGGCACACATACTGCCAACAGGGGCTGGTGTACACACTGCTATTTACTAACAGGGGAAGAACATTAAAGTTCAGTTGTCAGATCAAGAAGTAAATCTGTTGTAAAGGACACAGACCCCTCTCTTAATGTTTTCATCAGCTCACACCCCTTCTGCTCATGCTGGGTTTTGCCTGTCCCCTTCCCCCAGCACAGTTGCAGACTGTCACTCTTCTCACTGATCACCAGAGCTTAGACCTTCCAGTTGTCCCAAACAGTCACTGTGGGCTTGATGGAAAATTCAGTGAAATCTCTGGGATTTGCACCAGGTCTACGTGCCTGCAACTGGGCTATATGATTTAATGGTTTGTTTGAACACAAAAATCAAGTTGCTTTTTTGCTAGTCAGTTTTAGCCGCTTACCAGAAATCTGGCTGTGCTTTAAGAGAAGATATGACCTGGGGATGAGCCACCCAGTTCAGGGGAAAGAAGGGAAGACTGGAAGCAGCATAACTTTTCCACAGGCTTGTTAGATACAGAATTTATAGTTTTTGAAAGACCTGGGTGTTCTTGTTAGCACAAACAAATAAGCAGAGCATGGACTATCATTTCAGTTTGCTGTATTGTCACTGGCTCATTGTCAGTATGGGTTTTTCATTAGGAACTTGGCAGAAGCAAGTCCTAACAAGCAACAGATTTAAAAGGGACATGAGAGATTTTATACAACACGAAGTCCCTACTGCTCATGACACAAACTATTCGATGTGGGGAGACCTGTTTGTGGATCTGTAGTTACATGTTTGCAGTTCTGCTAAGGTGTTTAAGGAAGATACAAGCTGCCACAATTCACGTTGTACCAAAAGGCATGCTGAGGCACTTGCTCTTGGGTGAATAGAGCGATGCCACCTCTGATTACTTTTTTTCCATCCACCTCTTTGTCCAGTGTTAGGATACTGTGAATGCATAGTAGATTGGTTTCTCTGGGTTTTGGTCAGAGCTGTTGCTTTTTACGTTCCATGAGGTTTGTGTTACTGCCCAAACCAGGGAAATGCAAACTCTAGAAGAAAGTGTGATTATCATTTGGGAAGAAACAAGACATTTTCAGAAGGAAGCATAAAGGCCCCAAAGCTCATCTGTGTATGAGAGGGAAATATGGTCAAGGGACTAACTGAATTTTGCGGCATAGTCTTTACACACATCAACAGGCACATTGCATTAGCTTTAGCGTCTTCCAGGTTTACTTTTGGCTACACTTCAGTGTTGATCAGTCCCCAGCCATACCACACAACTATTTCAAACATAACCCAGAGATCATTTTATCCATTCAGACTTAATATCTGGAAAACAGAAATTGGTATGAATCAGAGCTGTCATTCCAATTCTTGGGGTTTGTCCAACACTTGGGGTTTGGGCAACTGCCATTGGAAAGACTGGAATACTTTCATTACTCTCATGAGTTTGTCAGTAAAAAAATATTCTGTTAAAAATGTGATATTTACATCTCTGCCAGTTTGTCACTTCCTAGACATGTATGGAAGATGCTTGAGAGAGGATAATATTATCAATCAGTTAATTAATTACCAGCTTCAGACAAAGCAAAGTGGGCAAGTGAACGGGAACTTGCATTTTAGTATCTGCCTTGATTATACATCTGCGTGATTAATTACATTATCTTTACAGAGTTGCCTGTGACCCATTATCTACACATATGTATGGAAATACAGGTATCTTAGGAATTTGTGTGAGATAAGTTTAAGAAAAAGGTTGAGAATGGAGGACATGGGTTTGGTTTGAAGGGATTTGATGTCTGAGAGAGAAAACAATATAATTTTCTTCAGGGAAAGAGGGTCCTATTTTTTCATTATCCATCCTGTCCCTGCTGATCTTGGTGCTCTGTTTCTCATGGCAGAGTCCTATACCATTAGAAGGGGACTAATCCAGCCAGAAATGTGAATGAGAAGGAAAAAGCAGGACAAAGGATTCCTGACTCATATTTGCAGCCACTCAACTTCATAGAGAGAATAGTAACATTTTAGTAAGCTAAAAGTGAATAAAAGTTGTTTTCCAGACATGCACTGAATCATTTCTAGCGCCTTATAAAGCATTATTTGGTTGACAATGTCTCTTAAAATATCTGTTTATGAAATGCAGTGTTACTTCATGAAATTTACCATTTTGCTCCATGAAAAATAGCCCTTTTTCTCTGAAAAAAACTCCAACACAGACTTAGCAGCAGAATCTTTAATGTCAAGAAATGGGCAAGATGTCAGTTTTATGCCGCATCAGAAAGACAAATATATATATTTCACCATTTCTCCTATACTATTTATGATTGTTGCAATCACAAATAATGTAGCTGAGATCTAGTATCTACTTGACCTGTATGTATTGCTACATCTTGCTCCAAGGGTAACAGCACTTTGTCATCTCTATTTCTCTTCCTCGGATTTTATCTAGTATTTAACTGTGTCTATTCTTCAGGAGCCCAGGAGCATGACTCTGGTATGTAGTGCTTCCCTTTGAAGAAACTCAGTCAGTGTGCAAAGGCCACATTCAAAACCCGCCTGACATTAACGTATATGACATGTTTCTTGTTAAAAAGCTGAAATCCACAACTTTTTGTCTGCGCATGTGGTGACTTAGCACAATTCAGGTGATAAGACTGGAGTGTGATGGCTTTTATTCTGGTGGGTGGCATGCCGTATGCTGTAACGTTGCAGAGCCTTCTCGTATTCTGTAAAAGCACTTTCAATATCATGTTCAGAAACTAAACATTTGTTTAACTAAATTAAAGATAATTTTTAACTGGAATTGCATTTAGCTTTCATTAATCTCAGTTCACATATTAATTTACAAACTATTATTTACATTTGTGAAAAAAACACAAACAAAGCAACCAAACCATACTGCTGAGTAGATAGGTCTGTGTAATTAGTTTGTAAAAGAAAAATTCCATTTTACTTTTCATAGATATAGAATGACTTTTTTGGAGCCAACTTTTTGGAAAGTTTATCTCCATCTGTCTCTATCTCCCTATCTTCTGTATCATCTTCTAGTAGCTTTCTCCTGACAGACCTCTGGACAATGTCCTACTAGGCTTACCCTGGGCTGCTACTAGCAGTTTTCCAGGTAAAAACTCTTCCTGTCCTATAGGAAATAAAGCATATGAACACTCCTTTGCTCAGCTAAACTATTAGCCTGTTGTCAAACTATTGAAGAATAAAATGTTCTTTTTCTCTTGCAAAGCAGTGTGCAAATCTCAGCAGGAAGCTTTTCCGTATTATGATCCTTATATTTCATCTGAGTGCTAAAATGCATGAAACTGGTTAGTGATAATGATCTAGTTTGGGCACTAAAATGTTTCAAGAATTTTCCCTTTATCTTTGAGAAATATCACAACATTTGTGTAGCGTAGGCATTCTGGTCTCACATAAAAGTTATTGCACATTTTGAGGAGGTTTCCTCAAGCATTTGGAATGTAATTTCTCTTTCCTAAAGAATCCTGCTATAAGTTATCTCCTTTTTGAATTTTTCAGTCTGGAAGGCAGGGACTAGACCCAGCTAGTGAATGAGCTTCCATAAAACTTTCTATTCCATTATTTGACACATCAGAAAAAATGCCTTGTACCACAAGTTGAAAACACTGATCAATTAAAGTGAGAGAAGACAAATTGTTACTTGAGATTGGTTTGATAAACGTTCACCAGCTACCTGAGAATGGCTGCTTTCAAAACTAGGTGGAGATGATACTGCAGAAGAACAATGTCAGGAAGTGTGGCTGTGTGTTGGAGGAGTAATGCAGGTGGGATTTGCCACGGGATCCTTGTGTAGCATTAAGGTGGATGACATTTTGTTTGTTGCTCTGCTGGATGTCCCACTGCCTCCACCTCAGACCTGGAATCAAAATCAAGCATGTTGTCAGTGAGCACAATTTCTGAGATGCTAGAGATAAGTTTTATGAATTATATGACCCCTCTGCCTGACAGGAATGTTAGATGAAGCATCCTGGGGTAATGGCAACTGCAGTACTGAAGGAATCTGTGCAAGAAATGAACTACACCAGAGACTTTGTACTTTGCTTTTCCTTTGGATCACATACTGCATTTGGGCTTGAATTGCACTCCTCTTCTTATACCCCTTGTAACATATTAACACCCTCATTGGTCACAGTAACCATAGAGGAATGAAGGCAGGTTAATTAACATGGATAATATGGAGTTGTGGGCTTGCTCCAGGGGCTGTGGGTTGGCTGATGTGGATAAGGTGCAGCTGTGGCTGGTTCCTGCTAAACTTCTGAAACCTTGTGGGGGCCTGGTGGCTGTGCCGGGGCAAGGTGAGGGAACTACTTATTAAAGTTAACCTGGTATGTGATGGCTAAAGCCTTGTAGCAGCCGCTTAGTTTTGATAGTGCTGTGACAACTAATGAGATGAATAAAACTATGTTTTTTCTGAATCTGTTACAGCTTCTCTTCTACATGTAAAGAAACAAGGGTTCATTGGAAAAGCAGGTGACTGTTGCTGTGCACTGAGGTAATACCCTGGCCCTAGCCATATATGCCCCCATTATACATGCCCCCATTATACATACCCCCACTATAGAAAAAACATTTTGATCTATACTTGACAGGCCAACAGTATCAGAACTTGACCTACAGCAAGGTCTACCAGGGACAAAATAACCCAGGGCAATTAGCAAATCCTCTGACTATAGCCCTTTACAGTCTCATTATAACTGGCCCTGAGACAACATGTTTTAATGTGTATCTTGCTGGACAATCAGAGTGATTCATTAGAGCTACATGGCATGAATGCAAACAGAAGTAGCATCCTCCTGCTCTTCACCCTTCTTTGAATCAAGGCATGTAACAGTACCTACGTTGCCCTCCCTGCAGCTCATACAGTCACACTCTAATGACCTTTAAACAATCTAGGGCTGTAGCACTAACAGCTCAGTGCCAGGTATGAATTACATGACCTAGCCAAAAACCTGGCTAAATAGACCATCTATTGAGGGAGTTGTTATTCCACACTGAGCACCCTGCTACTCTTACTATGTTGTCAAGAACATCCAAGCCTAATGAATTTAAGCTCGAGTGCCTCCATTTGATTGCATTTTATACATACCCTTGAAACTGCCTGTGCTTTCAGATCTTGTTTTGTGTTCCTCTGTTGGGTAAGGTATTTTGCAGTCTTTATTGTTTCCCATGCAGCTACTTTAAATAATGTAATCAAATTGCATCTTGTCTCACAAACTTGACAGATCAATTAATTTAATTTCCTAAGGTATGGAGTTTCTGTTAGTTTTTGATTAATTTCTGGTCATCCTTGGTCCATATTTTCAGCACATATTTCAGTTTGGATGCAGAACAGAGCTACTGGGACAGAATTGTTCTAGTGCTGGTGTCATTGATGCTGTGAATGGATATGAAACCAAGTCCCTGCTTAGTCTTGTTATACCTCATACAGAGTAGGCAGTAGTATATCAACATGGAAGTAAATGCATCAGTATTTGCTAAGTCTCAGATGAAATATATGAGCTGAGGCTGTGGGTGGATATACAAAGATTTGGGACATAAGCTGGATCCACTCTCTCTGAGTGGTAGGCTGGGAGCCATTCATGGAGGTGAAGAAGCTCATCTGGGTTGTCAGAAGACTGCAGCCCAGCAGTCATTTAAACCCCAGGCTTCTACATGAGGTGATGGACATATGTTGAAATTAATTTGATAGAGGAGAAAATTAATTTAATTAGTGTGGGTGTCTTTGTCACAGAGTTGTAGTTTAGTATGCTTCTGCAGAGAATATTACAGTTGTCTATCTTTTTCTGCTTTGCTTCACGTGATAGGCTAACCTCAGAGCACACCTGGATTCATTTCAGATGAACTAACCTGGACAGTATCTTCCTGCACACCAGCCACAAATGGGCGTTCAGCCCATGGGACTGAGCTAGAGCTAGCAGAAGTAGAAAACCCCTGAAATATGTAGGATGGAGCCATCAGGTCCTCGCACAGCTGGTTTGCACTGCTTGCTAGTGGGAGGCATAATCTGTGACTCTTGCTGGTGGGCAGGTAGGGGACTGCCAGAATGCTTCTAGGGATTATTCAAATCTGCTGTGACTTTTCTCTCTTGATTTCTTACTGAAAACATTTTCTCTATTTAAGTTAATTATTTTTCTTAAGGAAATTAAGGGGATATATCACAATATCGTCAGGATGGCATGTTCTTCCCTGTATGACCCTCTATCTCCTTGAAAAAGAAACTGTAATATTCTGCAAGTCAAGTCATCCAACTCAAGGTTCAAAGTAAGTTAGAAAAGGTCTCAAAATCAACACAGCTAAACCATTATTTAAATAAATAATGGAAAAATAAGTATTTTGTCAGTAATACCAACTATTGCATGTTGTGGGATTCTAGCACACGTTTTTCATTACAGTTGGTATTTTTCAGCTGAGTGCTAATAGTTGCCATCTTGCTGGAAAGTAGTCATCTGTGACACTGGCAGGTGGGAGGCCAGCGTAAGAGAGTGAAAACATTTCTCAGTTATCTTTCATACAGCTTTAACAATCAGAAGAAAAAAAGTTTTATTATTTAAACAGGGCTTTAATATAAACTTTGTATAAAACTGCTTAAATAGCAAAGTTTCTTCTGACTGTTAAACCAGTATTAAAGCAGGTTGGAAACAAGTTTACAGTTTCTTCTACTTTGTTCTCACACTGCTAGTATACATTTATAACTGCTCCCTGGCCTGTCTCTTTTGTGTATTATAAATTGCTCCCATTTACTATTTGGGTGATACTGAGTACCCCAGCTGAGAATTCATGGAATTACCTGTACAGTAAATGAGAGAAATTAATGATGCCCAGAAGAGATATGCAGGGAAACCATTATAACTCTTACAAAACTCCAGTGTGTTTCTTGCTGGTGCTGCATAGCTTGGTCACTCTTGCAAACACAATGTTCTTTGGGTTTCCAGTTGGCATATTCTCAGTCCTGGGGCAAGCAGCACAGAACAGTTCAGTCAGAGCTGGTTTTGAAGACAGCAATGTTGAAGAGAGCAGCATAAAGCCACCAGCACTTGACATGATAAGGCTTTACAAAAAGGTGCAACCTACCTGGAGGATGGTGTGTGGGTGCTCTGCAGTGTTACAAATATGTTGCTTTTCAATAAGATGGTCTTTGTAGCTGTAGATACACCAGGTATAACTGAAAAATGGGTTAATGAAAGGTATGTTGTGGACTGAAATAGTACCCTATCCTCACTGAGGAGTGTCAAACATAAATTTGGCTCTAGGCTAGCAGGTGGTGCAAAATGATCCGGTTTATAGTTGCTGCAAGAGCCTTAATCATTTTTTTTTTGCTTTTGTGGAAAGATGTCTTAATGAGTACTGTTTTATATGTCTAGTAATATAGGACCTTTTATGAAAGTGAAACTGATTTGTATTTATTTTGACCTAGTATTGCATGGTCTGTCTGAATTGTATTGGTTACGTTTGTCATTCTCTTATTACGTCAAGCTTAGACTGACCCTGTTACAGTATAAGACTTCATATCTCCACAAGGATACAAATGTTTTGTTTTGTTACTGCTTGACAAGACACCTCAAGTCTACCATATGCCTATGTCTTGCTGTCATTTCATAATTTCATCTCTACAACACCTGGCTGTTAAAAAGGTCAAATTAAGTTCAAATGATACTCCCATATTCTGACTAGAATTTGCATTTCCTAAAATTTATGTTAGAATACAACCCACCATTAAAAGGGGGGCCAATTTACATATTTTCAGCAGCCACTGTTATTCAAATGAGAATCTGGGGAAGGAGACAGCAATACTGCACTGAAAAGGACCACATAAACTTTTTTGTCTCTGCCCCCTCACTCCCCAAAGATAGGCTGGCCTTTTCATTAGCTGGTACTTCTAGAGGCCAAATCAAACCGCCTTGCCAGCTGAAGCAAGACCACAGGCCACCATGCTTCACCTTGGCATAGTCTTGAAAACCTTAAAGGACACAGCCCGATATTTTGAATTTGGCTTGTTAGAATGCTTTTACCTTAATATTGAACTAGTAATTCTCAGGATTTCTGCATCAACTCCCACTTTTCCATTAGTAGTCCCTGAAGACGTTTTTTCCATGCAGCAGAATGGAAATAGCAGGTGCCTGAGGTGCCCTGACATGAGTTCATGACTCCCTGGTTGAAAAGCAAAGCACTGGTTGTGTTGCTAAAAGACTGCCTGGGCTGTCTGTGAGGTTTTGAACAATTCCAGCTTTTAGGGGCATTACTGCTTCTGTCAGAAGAGTAATTCAGAGTATTCACCATTTTGAAGACACATTGTGCTTCATATGATGCACCTACAGCACAAAAGAATAACCATGCAGAACAGGAAAGTCAGATTAAGCAGAATCCTTAAAGAAAGCATTACAGGGAAATTAAGAACTCTGTTATCCTGTGAAGCTGGGTATGAGAATCATCCTTCCTTTTGCTTCTTAAAAAGTCAGTAGCTCTTCCTCACATATGCAAATAATTCTCCGTTTATATAATGTAATTCAAAAGTACTATTTTTTCTTTTATTTCTTATAAAAATATTTGTATAAAACCATGATGGCTCTATTTCTTCCCATTTCTCTTATGAAGGGTTTAAGTTACGAAATGCATTGTTTGTTACATTTTAATTACACTATCCCTCTTTTGAAGCCCCCTAAGCGGACTAATTTCAGTGAAGTAAGCCGAAAAGGCTTTTATTTTTTGGATAATAATCTTTTCCCATTTTATACCATTCTTCAGCCAATGTCGCAGAACTAATTCTGGAAAATCAGAAATTCTCACAGTAATGTTGTAAAATAGATAAGTTGTATTATCCTTATCTGAAAAATGGAAAAACAGTGACATGCCCTGGGTGACTAGCCAAAGACAGATATTTCACAGCAAAACCAGAAACAACTTTTGAATCCCAAGGGGGCTGTACTTTCTCCCATTAAACATCTTAAACCTGTTTTCTGCCAAATAGTCCTAGCAGAAAGAAGTAGGAGACAAGGTGTATGCACTGCTAAGAAAATGTTCAGCATTTTGTGCAAAATCTTGTCGGAGGTTTTATTTGTTCATGACATGATCTGTTTCCCCTAACTACTTAGAGAACAGGAAAATGTAGCAAGGCAGAATTATGACTGAACATGAATATTTGTTAATTTTATTTCTCTTCATAGGACTGAACATTAGTATTTACTAATTTTATTTACCTCGCTTGTTTAGGAGCTCTTATCCCCTCCACTGTAGGCTTTCTCTGTAGCAAGTGACTGAACCATCCAGGACCCTCAAGAGAGCACTGTGGTGTTGTATCAGCAGAAGTAAGTCATGATAGAGCTGGTGCACCTCTCACTGAGGATCTGAGCTGAAGCCTAATGAGGTTAATAGGAATCTCAGTTACATATACTCCTTTGCAGAATGCTAGCTCAAGGGACAAGCACAACTCAAAGCATTAAAATAAAGCTTTAACAGGTCCAAGCAAGGCACACTCCTAGGTGAGTCCCTCGCTAAAGGGGAAATTTCACTCCAGGGAGAATCCTACTATTTTGATAATTCTTTCTAGCTCAAGGGAAGAAACCAAACCACTTAGCATTTTCTAAAAATTTGCATTCGTACAATGGTAAAAAATATGATGAAATTGGAATGAGCCATCTGAAATTATTTTCGAGCACAATTGGCAAACAAAGTGTATTTTTTTCCCAAGGCACTTTACTGAAGGAAGCATTCACTGGCTTTTTATCCTTTAAAGTCTGGTATTTACAAGTGAAGCTGCTGGCTGTCTAATTGCAGCTCACAAAAACGTCACACAATCTCATCTAATCTCTCTCGGTTGTTGCTATATTTAGTTTTCTGTGGTATAATTTACATATACCTGAACTGAATTCTAACTCAGGTTAGAGGGAAAAAGAAAAGGCTAAAAAATTCACTAATGTGATTTGCATGCAATTTTTTTTTCTAAACAGAAAGGTAAAGAAAACACTGCTGTGCAGATACAAGAATATCTATCCCTACACTGCATAGAAAAGGTCAACAAATCAGAGCTGGTGCCAGTGACATCTAATACAAATGCTAACTTTTCCTTCAGAATGGGCGCTTTATACTTTGAATGGGAAAAACTCCCAGTCACATCAAAACTATTCTACATATGTAAAGGGCTTTAAGTCAGGGCAGATGCATTTTGCAGACCTGTCCAATCTTCTGGTCCATGTGAAAGCCTCACTCAGCTGGCCCCCAGCGCAAGCTCTCTCTGGATGCTGCCTTGGATCTTTGCAGCACTGTGTCCTGGCTTCTCTCTAGCTTTGGTCAGTAAAAAGCCCAAATTCCAGTTATCCATATTGAAACTGAAGTTGCATAAGAAAACTCACTGCTGGTAACAGCTGTATACAAAGGAAGAAACAGTCCTCTGTGGGTAAATGCAGGGATCAGTTAATCCCTTCATTGGCGGTAAAGGAATTTTATTGACCAAGGTCACGTATTCAGCTCCATGAGTGAAGAAAAGCCTTCTGAACTCAGATCTTTCTCTGTATGGGTGGAAGAAGATCACTATCCCTAATTAAAATATTTCCCTGTTGTTATATTTCCTGCCAAACACTCCACCAGTCTAGGGAAATGCACATGGTTGGAGAAGGGTAAAAGGAGTATGGTATTTTCCTGTGGGACAAATATTTCAGCCCGGCAGAACATGCTTGTGTGTGGGAAAGCTGGTGAGGAAGAGAATTTCAATTTCAAATCCCCCTGAGCAATCAAAAGACAGATGAACAGAAATAGCAAGTGGAAACCAAGAATCTGACTTTTGCTCAGTTTTGCAATGAAAGACTTTATCGTGGAATCAACCAAGATGTATACCAGAATTAAGAATCTACCTCCAAATGCTTTTGCTTTCCAAGAATCACATGCAGTTCATTAGTATTAATAACCTTTTAAAACTAGTCGGTTTTTCCTAGGTATCTTTTTCACAACAGAAGAAGTTCTCTAGGTTTCATTTGCAGAGTCAACACATGCCAGTGATACATGCGGAAAGCATGTTTGAAAAAGCATTTTACAAAACAGCAGTGTTGTGTGTTCACCTTTTCTTTCTGAACGTATGCTACTAGTCTGCCTCCTGGCTGTGTGGTATTTTTAGGTTTTCTAACTATCCATTAAAAAGCTAGACAAGCCTTGGGTACTTTTGTCTTTCAGGTGCTGTTTTTTTCCTGGTAATCTTCATCTGATGATTACTCACTCTTATCCCTTTAACAGTAAATTCTGATTTATGGGAGTTTGTTAACTGAAATTAGGTGATGTATCGTTATAAGGCACAATAGGTTGGGAGATTAAATATGCCACATGAAGAATTATCGCAGCATATCTATTTCCTGTAACTTCATCTTTGACCATTAGTGTTACTGTAATTAATATTTTAAAAGATTCTGGTATATTTGCATTTACTACTGCCATAAGGTAGCACTTAAAAACAAGCTTTCTATTATTTTTTCCAACACAGCTGTGATGCATTGATGCCTTGCTGTGATAGTTACAAAAATTACTATTCAGCATGTTGTCAGTGTTTTACTTCACAACACTTCAATGTCTACCTATCCTTGTTTTGCTGGCCTTCAACTCTTTCCGCAATAACATATCTCCTAATTTTTTCAGCAGAAGTTTCTGACCCACCAGCTACTTTATTTTTCTTACAAAGACTAAAGCTGAACTCTCTTAGGACGGTCTCTAGTGCCATATGTTGTTTAAGACTTTTTCTCTGTCAGTACTTGTAATGAAAATATGAATGCAAAGTACGGAGAGTCTTCCCAAAGTACTTCCCTGAGATAATAGTTCCCTTAGAGAACATTGTGTTTAATAACTGCATTTTGAAATGATTTGGTATACTTTTTCAGGAAATGCAGAAGGCCTAGTGCAGCTTTATTGCATAGGAGCTCAGGCTGTTGACCATAATAGGAGTTCCAATTTATGGGCAAAAATGCTCTTAATGACACATACGATTTCAACATACACATTTGCTTTTGATTAAACTCTGTAACACATTGGTACACCCATGTAGAACTGACATTTGTCTTTATGAATCTCATGTAAAATGACACTTTGAGTCATGCATAAGGAATTTACAAGAAGAACATGACAAAACAATGTCCTTTTTGTGAATAGAGCCTGTATTGTAAGCTTTTATTGCTTTACCAGTAATACATAATTAAATATGTCTACAAAGTCTGGCTTTGATCCTGGGGCTTTCTTCCCTGGGTCTAAGCTAGATACAGTTCCTGTATCCATAATACAACTGCATAGTAGGTAAAGGTTTATGTCCAGTCTGTACTTTTAAAATCAAGTTTCTTGTGAATTCATCGTTCTCTAAACATAATCTCAGAGAACAGTTTAAAGCTGCAATGACATTAGAATTTAAAGTCAAAAGGCCTAAAAAGAGACTAAGAGTGGAACATGATCACAGATGGACAGTAGCAGATGGGACACAGTTGCTAAAAGGCAGGTGTGTACCATGGAGCATGCTCCTGCACAGCCAGGCTGAGCTTCTTATACAGAACCACCAAACCAGCCTTGTTCCAGGGGCTCCTCCACTGACGCAAGAGAAGTTCATCCCCAGTGAGGTTATGGAAAAGTTGAACAGGGGAAAAATAATTTGGAATTCAGTAGAAACAGAATGGAAGATTAATAAAACAAAATAAATAATTGTTCATGAATCTTCATCCTTTCCATATCATTGCTTTGCCAAATTCTTTTTAGACTGAAATATTATTAACAGCTGACACCTGTTTTGGTTTTGGCTTGTCCTGAACAATCTCTCAACTGAGAAATTCTATAAGGCAAATTAGAACGACTTAGGGCAACTAACTCCATCTTTCCACAGTAAGAAGTGGTCTGATTTTCAGAAGTGCTCAGTATCTGGAATTCCTTCATAAAACTTCTGAAGGTAATAAACATCTATTTATTTTCTTGACAAAATTTAGTCTCCAGTGCCTCTATTATATTTTGCTTCATAATATTTACTTTCCAAGGCTGATTGATTATAACTATTTGATCCAGATTTCTTGAGCAATTAATGTCACTTAGAAAATTTTCAGGTATCTGTGTATGAAACCTGATGTTCTCACATACACTGGCTGCAGGTATTTCACAATATTTACTTCAAATTCCCTGTTTTGCAAACATTCCTAGTAGCACAGTCAATCAAGAGAGCAAACAGAAGAAAGGATGTGAATGCTTCCAAGGAGAATTTGTCCAATATTGGAACATCTGTAAAATCTCCCTCCTGTCCCATATTTTCAGGGCTGCAGTGTCTTCTGACCTTAGAGACAGCCAAACTGAATGGCAAGGTGGGGAATAGTAAAGGCGATGGCAGTGAAACTGAGTGAGAAAGACATTTGTGTCACACATGTGGAAACAGAGACATTTCTGTACCATTGTACAGGTTGTTTTTCTAGGTTGGTGGGATTGGTGGGAAGAACCAGAGGTTGGGGAATTCAGAAACACCATCATAGGCAAAATGCTGAGTGTTCATAGCCTGCTTTTTCTTCTGGGAAGAGTCTGAGTGCTCTTAAGGAGGATTTCAGACTCCTTAGAGCAGCAGCCTTCTCGCAGAGAACCTCTACCAGCATGGCCTATTTGTACTGCAGGAAATTCAAGAGTGTTTGATGAAGTTAGTTAAAATTTCATTTGTTTTTATGCTCAGGGTTCAATGTTCAGTTTATATTCCATGTTCAGGCTGGTTTCTAATTTCCTCTGGAGAGACAACCCACAGCACCAGCTCTACTGCTCTACGGCAAAAGCTGGAGCCTAAAATGGTGCTGAAGGCTAAGGTTGCTGGGAACCTGATAGCAGAAGAGGAAATAAAAATGACAACTGAAAATTATTTCATGACTCCAGGAAAACACCTGAATTTGCACAGTTACAGGCATCAAACTGTCTGCATATGAGTTTTAATCTTCAAGTACTGCAAATAGTCCGTACAGCTAAGGTTTCCAGCACCTCCTAGAAGACCTCATTGTCCATTGTCCCTGATATTCAGACTTACCCTGTTCACACCAAATGCTTGTATATCTGCCTTTGACTAATGTGTGAAAATTTTTGTACCAGAAGTTAAGCTATTACATTGATGAAAAACATGTTGTTTCCCCCAAAGTATTAAAATAAACCCCCAATCTTAAAGCTTCTTTTTTGGATGAACAACTTAAGGCTAGCAGAGGAGTTGTCCTTAGGTTAAGGATGCAATTTTTTCCAATTTGTCCAATAAATAAGTCTCTTATTTCACACATCTTGAGTGGCAATGTGTGAGGGCTTAGTAAATACATTGTCTAAAGATCTATCTGCAGTGAATATGCTCCACCTCCTCATGGCAGATGTGCTCACTGCATTGCATCTATACATTTTTAAAGGGGTCTTGAATATACTTTCCCCTTTCATTGCAATTGTCTGTAGCTGTAACAGTGAATCATGTGCATCTGGGCCACGGGACTGAGACCTGGGAAAATGTTTCTCTTGAATTCCCAAGTTCCCAGTCTCTGTGCAGACAGTATGGGACAGAAAGTATGAGGACATGGGAATGCCTATGGAGGACCTTGTGTGTGAGAGGGAAAGTTTCAAGTAGGATTGTTTGTGATGCCAAGAAGTTTGAGTTAAAAAATAATAATATCTGAAATCTGAATATTTTCTTTCAAATGGTTGTCCGGATAACCTATTAAATTATAATGCTTGAATTTTGACTTTTACTGGTTTTCCTTTCCATCTACATCAGATCTGCTAAGTATAGCCAGAGCAACCTACTATTGCACATAGTGCTCCCCCGACTGTATTTCTGTGCTTGTTCTGTGTTTACATTCTTCTTATTTGTGCTTTATTGGATTTGCAGTGTTTTTAACTTTGTTAAACCCTCAAAATAGGGGTCTTCTATTTATCACTCTTTTTACTTAATGAACAAAATCCCTTATGTTGCTGATATAATAGGAAAACAACAACTTACAATCTTTTGACATTACAAGATAAGTGGAACAAGCCATGTGATCACTCTATTTTTAATAGAGTTTTTTATATAGTTTCTTAATTATCTAATTTCTGGAGCAACCAGATTGTTTGCATGTTGCAATACCACCCTTTTTTCAGTGTGTAGCTTCCTCTTCCAACATTTTACTTTAGGTTTACTCATCCTGGACACAAAATATGCTGATCTCTGATTCTCTCTTTTAATCCTTCCAGTACCTATTATATTGATAAATTTGTCAATCCACGTGAAAACTGTGGCAGTCTGCAAATCTGGCACTTCTTCTGCTAGGTATTTTCCAGAGACCAAGGGATGCTGAGTGACACTTGCCCCCCTCCTTCACTTTATCTGGAAAACTGTCTGCCTCTGTGGTCACATTTCTTCCTTGGAGTTTAGGCACCATTGACACAAGTACTTTTTCTTTATCTTCTTCTGCACCAAAGCTATTACAGGACTTTTTTTATTTCATAGACTTTGGAGTTTCTCATAACTCTTGGTTCTCAGGTTTTGTGTGAAGGAGGCTGAATCCTGGAAGTTATCAGTGAATTTAGGGCTGACTTCTAATGTGTTTATAGGTGATCATCTATTCCCATTACTTTTAATTAAAGCTAGGTTTACTTTTCTTAATATCTTACCATATTATGTTCATACAATGGCTGTGAAAAAAAATATGTGATAGGCTAAGGTTTGCCTGGGAACAGGAAAAGCAATACACTATTCAACTGAGAGACGTATTATGTAGTGAAAAGTACAAGATTTAATACTAGGAGTATAAAAGAAGCTGCACATAAAATTGTCTCCTTCATAGAAATATGAGTCTACAAGCAGACTGTGTGACATCTTAACATTAGCAACTGAAGTACATGTACAAAACATGAAGGCTAAATGGTCTACACTTCCAGAAAGACCATGGTTTTCTCAGAGGACAGAGGACATTTTTTATTGCACTAATAGCTGGCCCTTAAAATTAAGGAGAGTTTAAGAAATATGGAGCAAAACCTGAACTAGGTATTTCTGTAGAAATATTTATTTTATAAAGATTGCAAACATACCTGTGATTTATCCTAGATAACTCACACTGGAACTAATAGTTAAGCCTTGATCTGATATTTTTTGATAGAAAAAAAGAAATCTTCAACTTTATTTGAGTTTGGGTGTTTCAAAGCGGGTATTTGCAAACTCAGAAAAAAAGACCTTTTCATTAATCCATCATTTTGGAAACAGTCACACTAACCCACAACCACATACAAATACAAAAATCCTAA
This sequence comes from Falco biarmicus, assembly GCF_023638135.1. Lineage (NCBI taxonomy): Eukaryota > Metazoa > Chordata > Aves > Falconiformes > Falconidae > Falco > Falco biarmicus. Next base: position 19,691,069 of record NC_079295.1, read on the forward strand.
TGGGACTATTTTCTTGCTAAGCCTGTAATAGTTTACATTCACCTAATGGCCTGGGGTTATAAGCAAACTACTCAATTAGAGAATTTAGGCTGGTTGCCCACATATTTTAGAGCAAATTATCCCTTCACAAATGCAGAACCCCCTATATAAAATGCCTAAACAGTATTTCCTGTTAAAAAAAGCAAAAATACTATTCCCTAAATTCCCACCTTAAGCCTACTAAGTATTTCTCTTTACGCTAGTGTAGCCATTTTATGGAGAAATATTTGGTTTTGCCTCACATGCCTCAATCTAGACACTTTTGCTGGAATGTTTTTAACCTTCCAAGCAGCTAAAAAATGCTAAAGCAACTTCTTTTTTTAAAATTTTTCATTGGAGTAAGATTTTTAAAAGTAATTTCTCAGTCTCCTTGCTGGTGATACTAAAACACAGAGGTCTTCTGAGGGCCTGGCATTTTGAAGCTTCAAGGATAACAGATCTTCCTCTTCTAAGGATATTCTGGATCCTGAGTTATCTTCAAGCACTTACTATTATTTCTACTGCTTCTCTCATTTAAAAGAGGTTGATACTTTCAACCTGTAAACACCCATTAAAAGTTCCTCACTCTATTATGCTGAGCTGCTGTTCTTAATTGTATGCAGCTGGGTGGATCAATCATTGAATTCTCATTTCAAAGACAAAGATTTAAAAAATACAATGAACCAGGTATCAACTCCTCATAACACATCCACTTCTGAAATGGAGATGTGTGGTTTTGCCTGTGTACTGGGGATGAATGTCTCCCTTGTAGTGTCTGACCACAGCAGGATGAGTCCAGCTCAGGCCCAAAGTGGGTGATCAGTGTCATAGGCCTGATGGCACTGGTGTGGTTTTGGGGCTGTGGATGGAGAGGTTCCCACCTCTGTTCCTCTCATTCTGCTGTCTGATTTTATGGTCTGTGAAATGGCTTTCTGGGAGATGAAATATGAGCTGAAGGAACTGTTGGTTTGTGGATCTTTAAGTAGACAAGACACAGACCCTTTTGGAAATGAAAATATTTTACATATGTGCCACGAGTGCCGTCACAATTACGAGCATCAGTGAAGTGCCCTTTATCTTGTTTGAGACCTGAAGTAAAGAATAAAGTGTTAGCTCTTACCCCAGGGTGTTTTTTGTAAACTTATGAAGGCTTTTTACATTATTTCAGTCAAGACAGAAGCCTTGTCCTCTAGCACAGAGCTTGTAGATCACTTCACAGAAAATTCTGCTGAAGTCAAAGAGCTGGTTGTGTTCATCTGAAGACAGATTTTAGCTCAAAATTTGAAAATTTATGCAATGTTATCTAAGTTAATAACTGGAAAGCCTTTCAATAAAGCAAAAAGATAGTGAGGAAAAATTTGAATGCCCAAGGAAGACTTTAGAGAAGATGAGCCTACCATTTTTTACATGCTTAACATTTTCAGTTCTAACTGCCTCCCTCAATGCTTTATGTAGTCTACTCAACCTTTAAAGTCCGAATCTGTGGGATTTCTCCACTATGGTACCCAACACAAGCTGTCACTTTGGAAGGCAGGGGTGTTATAAAATTAGATGAACAATCTCCTGCACCAATGCACAGCTCAGATAATACAGCAGTAATGATAAATAAAAAAACATACCCTGTCTTGCAACTTTGCAAAAATTGTGAAGGGCAAGAGTAGAAAGAATACATTAAAATCGCCAAGTAGTTAAGGAGATTTGTGTGACAATTACCAGAGGGAATCAGGTCTCAGTCCTGCATTACATGTGGACCTCTACAACTGTGTAGAACCCTGATAAAGTTTTGGGGAAGCATGCAGCTAAAATATCCCACTTGAACTCTGATGAAGGATTAGGGTCTAATTTCTTGCAAGGTTCAAAGAATAAAGAAGGTGTAAATTAAAAATTAAGGGAAGCACATGTTAAAGAACAGAATATTATGTCTTTGTAATAAAAACAGCTAAGCACAGTGTGAAAAGGCAAAGAACTATTTTAGATATATACCAACTAATTTAACAAACATGTCAATGCATATACTTTTGAAAGCAATGATGAGGAAATGTCTTCAGGAGAGCTTTAAAATCAGCAGACTGCAGGTGGCTATTCCACGAGTAGGCTGTTCCTGCTCTTGGGTAAATTAACAGCAGTTCTACCAGTAGGGAATCATATACTCAAGAAAATTCTTAACATCGCCAGAAAAACAAAAGGCAAATATTCTTCATTTTCTCAAATGTGTTCATTAAGCAGGATTTCTTCTATTGAGATAGAATTTCCTTATTAAAAGATATGGTAAATTACTTGCAAAGCTAAGAATAATATCAAAGGAATATGCAAGTATTTAAAGATTCAGGATCAGGCCAGAAATTCTGGAGCAAACTGGGTAAAAACAAAATGCCCAATCTCTCTGTGTGATAGAATTTGATTAAGGTTTATTGGCCTCTTACTACAATTTCCAATTTGACAGGCTCTACTAAAGCTAAAATTGAATCTCATATACAAAGCTTATGTGGTTATGTTTGTTATTAGCATTGTCTTCCCCAGAGATATTTGGATTTTGTTTAACTGAAAAATAAACAAGTTAAATGCCGAATTGCCTGGCTAAGACAGTTATATGATGTGGTCTTTTCCTTTCATTATAAAGACTGTGAGTTTTGGGATACATGTTTAGGAGTTTGTGGTTACTTTACTTTAAATCTAATACCATGGACTTACAATGTTTTTGTTCAATGTTCTGCTCTTTTCATATAAAGTTCTGTGTCCTGGCCAATTTATGGCCAGACTTATCCAATAAACAAGTTTGTAGGAATGCATTTATAGATTGTTAGAAATATGTGCGGTGCCTGCACTTTTCTCAGCAATAATGTAATGATTTATTTTTACTGTTAATTTTTAGTTATATTACAACAAAAAGGGAAAATACTTTACATACATCAGAAGTTATTCTGAAAAACAGAAAAAAACAGAAGATGCATAGGTCAAGATTAAAAAAATACCTAACAAATATGGATGGATTCCTCTGCTCTTGACATTTTAAAAAGACTTGAGCCAAGCTCAAGTAATTTTAAAAAGACTTGATTTTCAAAGATTAAACAATTAGTACTTTCTGAAAATCAGATCCCTTGCAGTATCTCAACCTTTCTGAAAGTTTTTTTCATAAATCAAAGAGTAAGCAAACAAGTCAAACAGGAAAGCTTATGATTTGTCAATACATGTAGCAGATAGGTTTAGTTTAGTATGTTACGGAAAGGGAGATGGATATTTGCACAGCGGAAGCTTCCAGGAATCCCAGGACCCAATCTGCTAGCCATGAGTCATTCAAGCATAAAACAGAGCACCAAACCGTTTACAACTTAAATATAGGAAAAGAAACAAAAGGCAGATGGGCCATCAATAAGACAACACTGTTCTATTAGCAATGTGCCAAACTGCTGTTTTTCATTGGTCTTCTCAGTGCACTATGGTCTTAGGACTTCTGTGAAAATGAAGGGAGGTTGTGATGTTTTGAAGGACAAATTACAAGACAGCTAAAAAAATGAGAGTAAGTAAGTTTTCATTGTATATTAGGTTAAGATATTTGGGATTAGCATCCACCTGTCTTAAAGTGAAGATAATTAAAAGAATGTGTAAAACTACGATCCTTCATAAAGAACTTAAGTCACTGACAAATATAATAGTACTTCTGCTTTTCTGGCATGAACAAACTGATCTAGTACCGATAAATGTATATTACTTAATAAAATAACCCAGACCTAACAAAAATATGTATTTTCCCCTAAAGCAAAACTCCTAGACTTCACTACATGCTATTTCTATTTCCTGGTAACCTCCTTTAGTCTCAACAGGACTCAATTTGATGTGCTGTTTGTGCTGAAAAACGAGCCTTTTCTAATGCATTTAATTCTGGTTTATTTTACCTAAAGAACTGAAGTTTTATTTCAGATTTTTCTCTTCCCCCACATCTCTCTGCACTTTACATTTGACTCATTATATCTTTATCACTGGCCTTACTTTCGACTCCTTGATTCTGGGTCCATTGGTCAGTTTTTGACTGGAACATGGAGAGTACCCCAAAACTGTGCAATAAAACCCCAACTCATTGCTCCAAAATGCCAGTTCCTGAATGTGTTTTTAAAATTCAAGACATTAATTCTATCTACACACCTCTGTGTAGGCTTGGAATGACTTTGAATCCTATCATTTGAAGTCATCAGATGATTACAGTAAAGTTCTGCTTTTTGTCCATCTTCTATATATATTTAATGAAATAGCTTCATTTTAAGAAAGTGAGTATATTTTGACATCCCTCTAACACAATTAATTCAAGCTCTTTTTATTAGTATTACATACTACTAGAAAATCATGATGCCTGGGAGTTTTGCATGTGAAGGGACTGTAAAGTCAGATCTTAAATTATCTAAACTTGAAGCAATAATAGCTGTAGTAAAGGGTACTCAGTAACTGAAATAAGTTCTAAAATTCTGAATGCTTTCAAATTTCATGTTCTTTGAAAAGTTATTTGAAAATCACATGTGCAAAAAGATTAACACAGGTTATACCATTAAACATGAACACAAAGCAACTGTTCATTGTTCTTCAGCTTGCAAGATATATATTTGCTTTCAAGGGGAGCTCTAATATTTGCCATCTTTAAATGAAATCACAGATACTTTTACATGTGGGTTTTATTATATGAATTGGTTTATAAGCCTGCTATTTAACATGATTATATGAATTACAAACTGTGATTTTATTTTTTATAATCTCTTTAGAGCTTGCCATTATTTTTACATGTCTATGTCTGGCATTATGCACCTTTGAAATTGTGCCAGAAATATTTATTGTCCTATTTCTGGCATTCTGGGACTCTGTGGTTCCGTTTGGTTTCCAACCAGAACAAAGCTTATTAGCAGACCCAGTTCTTGGTACTTTGCGGAAAACAATTTTATATGTAAATTTAATACTTCACTGAAGTAAGCTCTTGTAACAATCAGGAGTATGTATGAAATGCATTTACTGTAGGTAAGGTTCTACCTATCATTTTGAGCAGTTATCAAAAGCAAAACATATGTACTAATTAGAACTTTCCTTCTCATTGCCTGTCTCCTCCAGCTTGACTAATAAGAAAGCACTCAAATGCAGTCAGGTTGAATAGATGGGATACCATTTCCGCACTTGTCTGTGCACTGCACACACACGCAGTGCCCCAGAAGGAAGGCTCGCTGCAGTAAGAACAGCACATTCTCATTCACCCCTTGAATCACATTTACTTGGTTCCAATTCCCATTATTTTTAATCAAGTAAAAATCCTCTTAAGGTCAACAGGAGTTTCATTCAAATTACTTCATAATTTGGCCCTTATTTTGTTGGGTTAGCTCTCACTTTGCCCAGTAGGCACAACCATATTAAAAAGGCTATTGGAAAGTATTCTTTATTTTATTTAGCTTGAAGGAAATAGATGTTAATAAAATTTAAGGATGTACTTATGTGTGTATTAGAGGAGGAATCCTGTTGAATCGGAACCCTGGTTTGTTTAAAGAGCAAACTGCTCCAGGAAGCAAAAATAATATAGCTTACAGGTATTAGTACAGCTCAACTACTTTCACTGAGAATAATCATGCTTTCATTTGGAGACTAGGGAAAATTGATTTAGTATGTTTTTTTACAGAACATTGAGTTATTGTTTATACAGTAATTTTTCTAACTATAAACATATATTATTCATTACAACCATTAAAGAGTCAAAAGCTTGAAATCATGCCCATCAGGGAAAAGAATGTACTTACGTGTGTATAATAACTGCTTCTAAAACTTCATACATGATTTGAAGCATAACTTATCTCAAATAGAGCCAAACCACCCTTCTGCTTCTCATGTGACAATTTTACACTAGGCTGCTTCTGTTTGTTCATGAGATCTTAATGATCAAATAAACATGCATTTCAGTGTTTTATAAGAAATCACTTTCCCAATTCATTATGCCACAAAAATAATCTGAAGTTTAACTATGTTCCTAAACGTACTGTCAGAGATTTATAGTACTCAAATGAAGATGAGACTGCCATTCCTGCTTTAAATTTGATGCTCTTTCAGGTATGGAAAAGTTCGCACTCTAAGGTATCAACCAAGAGGTTTAAAATACTAAGATTTTTTTTTTAATGTAAAGCTTTTAAAAGTTTACATTTTTGCCACAGAGCAATAATCAGCAAAATAATAACAGTAATAACAATAGTAACTGTTGTAGTAGTAACAGCCATAGTTAATATAGCAACAGTGACAGCAATAGCAATAGGAAATAAAAGTAATAATAGTGTTAGTAATAATGATAGTAATTATTATTATTAATCAAAAGCAAAGGTCTTAATCACAACAAGAATACTTTATGGAATGCAAAAGTTGATCTTGGCTTCTTCTGATGATTGTATGCAATTGTTGAAAAGATTTTTATATGAACTTGGAATGCTATCTTTTGACCTGATGGATTATATATTTCTTTCCAAGGTAATAATTTATCAGGAAGAGTCAGATGCAAAGGACTTCATGGAAGTGCTGAAGTATTCAAATGCCCTACATTATAGAATACCAAAAAGCTCAGGGAATTAGAGGCAACTGTAAGAATACAGACATCTGACACTCCAAATATTACAGTTGGATCAGAACATCAGAAGCAGCATATACTATTACATATTAAAATAAAATAAAAGCTATGATATCTTCTTCAGTGCTCTTATTGCGGAATGCATTTCTAAAGCACATCTTGCCAAAATATGTCACTGGAGTCACCCCACTTCGGGAGCACCACCTTTTTTGTATGGTCTGAAATGATTCAAATGTCACAAATTAAATACAATTTACTTGGTTAATCCATTTTTAAGCCTTTCTTGCAACTTCCAGTTTATATCTGCCTCATGGCTTCAAGCCTCAACTCTTTCTAGCTCACCAATTCCCTCTACGAAAGCTCTACCAGTCCCTTGTAATCTGAAAAATTTTCTCTAGCTGTTTTCCCAGTCCCAGTCCTAATTGAAACCTGCAACAAAACAAGCCAAGAAAATAGTCTGGAGTCATTGCAATTGGTAATGTCAGTTAAGAGTGAAAGTGCAGATGTGATGTAACATTTACTATAGATATGCCCACACAAGGAAGTTATTAATTACATATGTATTTTCTTGCATTTGTAAAAAATAACATGTTCTTATATTACTTTATCAAATATATTATAAACTTTTTTTTTAAACCAAAGCTGAATTACACAGGACATTCAAAAACGTGTGTTAATTACTAAGTATTTATCATTTACATGCACTCATTCTGTTCAAGATGTAGAGGACACAACGTCCAGGCCTCAAGCTACATGATCCATTGTTGACTTGATTCAGTTCTGGCTTATGCTAACACCTCTGGCTGCAGTATGTTCAGCTAAGGATGGGATGTAAGGGTGCTGCAGCAACCAAAATGCTGCCACCAACTCCATTTCACCAGTGGTGGTAGAGTAGCTTTGCAGGTGGAAAGCAGAGCAGTAGCAAGGAGTGCCTGGACTGTGTCCCTAACCGCTCAGTCTTGCTTTAATCACCGAGGTGCCCACAGGGCTTGAGGAAGTGGCCTGAAGCAAAGCTGTGCTCTTGAGGAATCCCCTGTGGCGTACAGCAGTGAGCATAGAATGGCTAACTGAAACAGAGTAACTGGGGCACAGTACCCCAGTTTTAGTCTGAGCAATGCAGCAATCAGCAGCACCTAATTTGCAAACTGCACTGACTAACAGAACGGTGAAATAACTGGTGAGATAGCGGCACACACAGACCATAATCAATATTGGTATGGGCAGTGGATTCTGTGATCTTAAAGCTATCTACATACCTTCACTTGCTGCAATCACATCTCCACGTGCAATGTAAACAATGGTTCTGCTTCAGCATCACAAATTTCCTAGCATCTAAATGAGTTAAACTACATAGCCTCGCTAGCCAGAGAAGTCCATAAGGGTGTACTTTAAGACAATGCTGAACATACTTTGGAAGGCTAAATAAAAACCCCCAAGTAAACACAAATTAGCAACACTCAGCTTTTCTTAACCAGACAGCATTTTCCTAAGGATGTATAGACCATGTATTTATTTAGAAAAATAAACTGGATTAGTAGGCTACATATATTGCTAACATATATGAGCGTTACGAATATTACCATGGAAAGCTCTTGTTGCAGGCAAAACAGTCTTAGGGTGTGAGACCAAAACCATTTTAAAAGAAGTTTATTACTGATTGTTCAGCATTCTGCATATAAAGGGACTGAAACTGTTAAGTGCTGTCCATGATGCTGGGAAAAATTCTGAAGTTGTACTCTGCTGTTAGAGTCGTTATGCAGAATTGGGTTAAACGCCAATCCCACTGATAATGAAGGATTCCAAAGGGAATTTATTTAAGAGTTTTAAACACTCTGTAGGGGGCAGTTTTGAACCAGATTAATGAAAATTTTAAGCTGATTGATTCAAAGTTATGGTTTTATACTCAGTTTTATTATTCTCACCAGCTACATGGGCATAATTTCTTCTTTTAGGTAGATCTTGGCTCTGAAGCAAACAGGTAGCTGCATGCCATTATACAACATCACATGGTTGAGAGAATTACCTGCATGTAAAGTTCAATATTGGTAGCTAAAAATACTTTTAAAAAACTACCAGTTAGATAGATTCATAATTGTATAGCAGTGATTAGATCTTCATGGAGGAGGCCTGCATAAAAACCAGTTCTGCATCAAGGTCTAAGAACAGAAGCAGAGTCTGGGATTTCCCTCACAATTCTGGTTCAGCCCTGAATTGGACTTTTTTTTTTTTTTTTTCAATTGACAAGTCAATTTGCAGTGACTTGAAAATGTTTAAGACAATTCTGGAAAAAAAAGAGGAGAAGCTTCTTGGAGACACCAGTATTTGCTGCAGCATTTTAAAAAGCCTTTAAATATGATCTCATCATTATTTAGGTTTATTTTAAGTGGATACTATGTTACACTGAAAAAAGATGTTAGTACACTTAGATGTGTTAACTTAAAAAGTAAGATTTACATCAGCTTCTCTCCAGCAACATACTACCTTGAAGTATCAAAACCAGGAGTGGACTATAGCTGTATTTCATCTTGAAACTAAAAAGGAAGACATCCTCTCAGCAGAGGGATAGTCATTGCTACAAGGATTTAAGTAGATGTGGCTCTAGAGTGCAAGCTGAAGAGGAGAGGGTCAGTCACTGAGTTTTTTTCCACTTTGAAAGGAAGGAACAGTCTAGGTCTCAATGAGGGCAATAAAGCTGTAGATGTAGTAGCTCTGCATTGACTGACATTATTTTGCTTTGAATGAACTTACTTGAAGCCCATTCTCTAGACCACAATTTGCAGCTGAAGTTTTAATTAGCTGATACTGTAGCTAGCTAATAATGTACTGCAGCAAGATTCACCCTGAACACTGGCAGAAGCTAAAAGGATTAATTTCCCTATGTCAAAATCAAGAATGAATGCCTGGCAGATAGTAGGATTCAGAAGTTCTACTACCTGAAACTGATTGCATTGCCTGGAAATGTGGTGGGATACCTTGTTTGTCCTCCCTTAAAAGCCCGGCCTATTTTGTTTGGATTTGAATTCTTTTTAAAATGGATGTATGGTGTCTGGCTGGAATGGAGTTGATATTCTTCCTAGCAGTCCATATGCTACTGTGGTTTGGATTCTGTGGCTAAAACAGCACTGATAACACAGCAACATTTTGGCTGCTGCTGAACAGTACTTGCAGTGTCAGGCTTTTCTCTTTTTCCTGCTCTGCACCCTTAGTGACTGGGCAGGGAGCGGGTAAGAAGCTGGGATGGTAAACAGCCAGGACAGCAGACTCAAATTGGCTAAAGGGATATTCCATACCATACAATATCATGCTCAGCAATAAAACTGACATAGCAGAATAAGGAGGCGGGGGGGTTTGTCTTCCAGGGTAAACAATTGCTTGAAGACTGGCTAGGCATTGGTCTGCTTGTGGGAGGTGAGTTATTTCCCTTGCATCACTTATTTCCTTTCCTTCCCTTACTAAACTCTCTTTTAACCCAACCCACAAGCTTTCTTACTTTTGCTCTTCCTAGTCTCTTCCCCCCATCCCCCTGAGGGGGAGTGAGCAGGAGGTTGGGGGGGTGTTTACCTGCTGGCCACGGTCAATCCACCAGGACTGGAAAAACCCCCAGCGTTTACAGGCTGTGTTATCATGGTCAGGGTCAGCTGCAGGTACACAGCTTCTGCATTGGAATTTCTACGTCAGAGCTATTTGAAGGACTTTCTTCCACATCTGTGTATGTGCTCCCAGTTGTGTAGCTGTAGCGGTACAATTTCCGAGCGGTGGACTGAAGGCCGTGTGTGAGAAACACAGTGCAAACAGAGCAAGAATTCTTTGTTCCTCAGTCCTCTTGGCATGGGACAAGTGATGATATATGTCAGCCAAGAAGTAGTGCCACCTACACAAACTGATAAATGTAGAGAAGAGAAAGGACACTGCTATTACAAAAATGTAAATTAAAGAAATACAGAACGCTGCTTCTCTTCTGAGTAAGCTCAACGGCTGCCCACTGCGGTGAAGGCAGACAGTGAGAGCAGGTGTCTTCTGTGACCCTGAGGTGCTGCCAGCGCCTGTCATGGAGCGAACACATCCAGCATAGGTTTTTTGTCAGCACCTGCTTCACTGGTAGAGGCTAAACATAAATGTGCCAAGCACCTTCGGCAAACTTTCACACGCTAGTTCGATCCTCACGTTCTCAGGTTTTAGTGTCAAAACACTTTTCTGTAAACCAGTACCAGGAAAAGCCGCTGGAGGACGGGGTCGGCCTCACCAGCCCCGCCCGCGGTGGCGACGGGACCGCGGTGGCGGCGGAACGGCAGTGACCGCCCACTTCGACTTGGCTCAGCATAGCCACCCAGGATACCGTGCCGCGGCCCTGATGCGCCGGGCTGCAAGACACGGCCGGAAACTGCTACACGGGCCGGGCCGGGCCGGGCCGGGCCTGACTAACTGACGCCCTCGTTCCAGCGCGCCCCGCGGCAGCGAGGTGCTGATTGGCTGTCAGGGCCGCGCGGGGCCTGATGGGAGCGGCGCCCAGGCAGCTACGCCCCTCCTTCGGCGGGCGGCGGCGGCGGCGGGATGCACGGCCCGGCCCGCGGCAGGTACGTGTTGTCGGCGGGGGCGGGGAGCGGCCCGGCCCGGCCCCGAGCGGCTCCGCAGTTGGGGGACTGGCGCTGCCCGGGCCTCGGCTTGGGCCCCGCGTCCTCGGGGGCCGCAGCGGAGCAGGGCGGGCGGGTGGGTGGGCGGCCGGTGCCCCCGCTCTCTCCCGCCTCTCCGCGGGCGGCCGGGCCGCTGCTGGGGAGCGGGGTGGTGGCGAGCCGGGGCGCAGCTTCGGGTGAGGAGGCCGCCGGTGTGGGGAGGGGCGGCGGAGCCGATCGGTTTTCTCATCTGGCCGGAAAGACAGGCGCCGGGCGCCGCCGGTGAACCCTGCTGCCGGCCTTCGGGCCGCTCCCCGGGCCGCTGGCGGCCGTTCTCGCAGGCTTCAAATGAGGCGCCTGGCCCACCCGCTCCTTGCTCCGTCGCTTGGGAGTCTCGGGGGGGAACAACTAATTGGCCTTGTTAATGAAGGCTTTGCAAAGCATCGGAGCCCCGTAGGATGCTTCCGGACAGAAGCAGCTGAAAATCAATATGGATTTTGATATTTCATTCTCAAAATGGATAAAGTTCAGTAACGTGTTCCGACTGATAGGTTCTAGGCAGGTTGGCAGTAGGTGCTGGGCGATGCTCCTGGGTTTGCTTTGCTGGCTTCTGTGTCCACTGGGCTCGTAGCTGGAGAAGCGTGTAGTCAGTGTGGAAGTTTCTGAGGTCAGTAAATTGTGGGAGAACGCGAATCTTTGGTGGAAACTTTGTGAGCAGGACTGGAGATTCAATTTGGAGCTTGTGTTCTTTGTAATTGTAATCTGAAAATATTTACATAAAATGAAGTTTGCTAAGTTTACAAAAAACCTCATGTAAAGAATGTTCCCTTTTCCTTCAGGAGAAAGGGCTACGTGTCTGTGTGCAAGTTTCTTATGACTTGTGTTGATGTTATGCAGTCTGGAATTTCAGCATGTCAGTTATTAAAATTTATTTTGGAGACTGTTTTTTTTTTTGAGAGCTTTTCGTCTTAAGCCATCAACAACAAGCTTGAAGAAATTTGAGACTGACCTGATAAAAGTGTAATGAGATCATCAAACTATTTTCTCCATCTGGATGAATAGGTTGCTGGATGACTTCTGTAATTGTGCATGATTCATCCCACTTTCAAAACTTTTTCTGCTCTGGTACTCTTATTGTGGCACTCTTGCTTTGCTTTTTCCTAATTGAATTGCATGGTTTTGGGGTAGAGGAGATATTATCAGAAAATTTTTTTTGAGAGGCAGGTAATAAAATTGGTAATAGTGTTTTCTTAAACATCTGCATTAAGTGTTTCTTAATATTTCTGTGGTCTGTTTTAAGCCTAGGGCTAGGAAATGTTGCAGCTATCATGTATTAAATCAGTGATAATGTTTGTGGAAACAAGTCCAATTGCAGCCATGCTTTGGGGGTGGAAAGGACAGCTCAATGCTAAAGAAATGCAGTGTTCAGAAGGAAAAAGTGCTGAGCAATGATTTGGTGGTTAGAGCATGGGAAGGAAGGAGACTTGTGGAAGTCTTCTTTCTATGAACAGTAGGATAGTAGAGGTAGCTATGTGGAGTGGCAGGTGAGGAGGAACCAGGGGAGTTTGAAGCAGCTGAAGACAATTTTGAGTTTTCATATCAGAAAGAAGAGAAGGAAAGAAAACATCTGAGGTACTCCATAGAAACCATAGAAAATTCTCCATCTCCCAGCTAAGGATTTCATGACTAAACTGTAAATGTGACTCTTATTAAGGGACTGGGGCCATACCTCTTTGGGGAAGGGTTTTGGTAGTGTTACTGACTTGCAAAGCAGCATATGTAAAGGCTGTCAGCATCATAGTTCATGTAAAATTATGCGCACGGTGACACTTGTCAAACCTGTTTCTCTTGCATGTATCTGCCAGATATTTTAAAAAACATATGTAGAGGTAGCAGTGAATGTGTTATTGACAAAGGTCTGTGTCACCAATGGCTCACAGATAACCTATGCCCAAAAGATCTTCTAACACTTCTACTGCAGAGGTTCTCAAACCATGGCCTGAAGGAAAATGGCACACACAAACGCCGTGTGAGCATCTCCTTGTCTCTGTGTGTCCACAGCTGAGAGCTACTGTTGCTTCTAACAACAGTGGCGGTGATTAGAAAACAAACTAGATTTGGAACCTTGTGCTAAGTTTACAAACTTCTTGATTGGCTATTTAACATAGCTTTCATATTGTTTTGCAATAAAGGTACTATCTGTATCTGTAGAAATATTTGCAAAGAAAGTATCTGCTCAGATCTGCTGCAATACCCGTCATGCGGAAACTTGCCTATAACTGCAAAGTGAACAATTGCATAAAATTCTTAGTGTTAGATTGAGTGTTTGAAAAATAAATATTGCTGCTGTTTTATTGAGGTGAGTTGCTATATAGTAGTGATTATTTTGAGAATTTACTTGAATCCAAGGGGTAATTGTGCTTTTTCTGTGGCTCACCTCTTTGTGCCAGTGATTTGGCAGGAGCAGGGCTAATCTGTCCATCTGTTCTAGCTTGGTTTTGGCAGCATTTCAAATTCGGATTTCCTTATCTTTAAGGATTGTTTTTTGAAATCATAGGCTCTGTAGTTCTGGATTCTGAAGTCCTTGATATTCTTAAAGGGTGAAGAGATTACTGTACTATGGTAGCATTTGTGCTACTGAGCCGTGTGTATCCTACATTATATTAATTTGTTCTGACAGCCTCAGACAACTTGGAGGCAAATTTGAATTGAAATGATGTTTCTTTGTCTTATTTTTTGGCCAAAGGTAACTTAATAAGATAAGAATCACTTACATTTCTGCCTAACTGGATCGGTGCTTTGTTTTAGTAAGCCTTGCTGTTTCATTCCAGAGTTAAAAAGGTTTGATCCCTAGTTGAGATTCAGCGGTAGTTTACTGTTGGGGTTGCTATGAACTGATCACTTTTTCATTCACTGGATAAAAAATTGTAAATTAAGTGACTGGAGAGAAATTCTGCTGTCCTAAGGTTCAAAGTCAGTTGATTTCAACTACCTGTTGTTGGAGAGCTGCTACACTTTTGATTCCAGAACCAACACCTGAATTGTCAAATTAGTGCTGTTCCAGGTTTGTCTAGGGTGAGCTGTGCAGTGTTTGCACCTTTGGAATTGCTTTAGGGCCATTTGATGTGCTGGTGACTGCATTGTGTATTGTGTGCAGGGGAGACCTGCCAGTGTAGTGCTTTCCTAGAGCAAGTGGAATCTCTTTGAAACTGATTATTTGAACTTAAAACTGATCATACAGAGGAAGAACAGTAGTGTTATTCAATATGTTCTTGTTGATGAGAGCATGAGAAGAAAGTATATTTGTTGGAGATGAACTTTCTTACAAATAGGATATTAATGCTGAATGACTAGAGTGACAACTGAAAAGGGATGTTAAGAGATGCTTATGAGCAGCAGAGGAAATAATTGGAAAACAGTTTCTTAAATAATCCTGCTTAAGTTTTTAAGTTTTTAGAATTGTTTTTCTGCTGGAGAATTTTGGTGACTTTAGTGTAATTTTGTGTTTCCATTTTTGAGGACTATGGTTAAATATTTCCAAAGTAAAAATAAGCTTGGCTGCAGCAAGGCTGATCAGCTGACTTAGGAGATGGCCTACAAAATAGAAGACTGCATTTTAAAATAACATATTGGTAGATAACTAGGCAGTGGCTTTATGCGATGCTTTTGTTCCTTTAAATATTGGAATAAATTTGTGCATCTTGGATTATGCTGTTAGATCACTCCTAAGCACTTAATGCTTCACTTCTAGCTGTGAATTCTTGTAGAAGATTGATAGCTTTGCCAACATTTGTCCACAAAAGAAGATGGGTGGATTACTTTCAAGATGGAGGGTAAGTAAAATTATGTAGCAGTATAATAATCTTTAGTTTGGAAGATGGGAGTACATGGGACATGTTTCTTAATGCCTGTTGGCTGACTGTTAATACTGAATGTTAGTGCTGAACTTTTCCCATTAATATGTCACTTAAAGTCCAGTAGTGAGATACAGTGACCAAAAATATTATCTGCCAGATCGCTAAACTGAAAATGTGTAGCTGTCCTTTATTTCCTTTGCAATACCAGGGCTGGGACTGGTTTGGTTAACAGCTTACAGAAATGTTTTAACTCTTTCTGTAAATCTGAAGAGTTTTTTGGTGCTTCATTGGGATAGATACAGCAGCATCTGTGACTTGAAAGATTGATGGCTGTTTCAGGTCAAAATGGATACATTCAGAATATCATTCTGCATCTGTGTTAACAAATATTTTGGTAGCTGTGTGTATCTATGCAAGTCTTCCTAACTGCTTTTATTGGCTTGTATATTATTGAATGGTGTACTGAGTTTGAGGAAGAGGCATGAGGCTTTTAACTACTCTTCTGGCAGGTGCAAGTTGTTAGTCTGGGTTTGCCTTTGCATATTATCAATTGATTTCAGAGCCTTTTGTACAAAACTCCTTTAAAGGCAAAAGTTTAGGTGAAATTCAGTTTCATGTAATAGAAAGAAACGTGCTTTCATGATCATGCGATTTGGGCTATGGTTTTTGAATTTGTGGCCTGAAGGATGGGGGAAGATAATGGCTTTATAGTTCTCAGAACTAAGGAAAGATTCCTAGAAGGTGAATTCCAAGTTGCTTCTAAGGGGAATTTTACTAGAGATGATAATGCTTATTTGCAGTTGCTTATAATTTATTTAGAGCCTGTGTCTTTGTGCGGAATTAACAGTCATAAAAAGTGTAATATATGGGAAGCCCTAACCTGAGAATTTATCTTTGTTTTGCCTATCCTCTCTACTTATCAACTATCTCCTTGTTTTACTTCCCACCCACACATCCGTTATGGCTGTACATGCATTATAGGTTTTAATCTCTTGTGGTGCAGGAGAGGAGCCTTCAGTTAATAACAATACCAACTGTAAAACAGTGATTCATTACAGTACCTTCTATTTGTCACTATTAAAGTAGGAAAGCTTCTTAGCTTTATGTAAAATAGATAATACATTAATCTGTTAAGAATATATCTGTGTTAGGAAGCTGTTAATGTACAGTAATCCTCAAAATACTGACTTTTTTTTTAGTGAGATTAACATCTTTGTTCTTTCTCTTGTAAGCAGGCAAAGCCTTCCACTGTAGAAGTATTAGAGAAAATTGATAAGGTAGGTATTTGCTTTTTGGTGTGTTGTTTGCTTTTTGTTTAGAAATACGCATTTTTTGCTGGCTGTGTATTTCTTTCACATTAGGTAAAACACTGTCATGGAATTTAAAATTATTTTGGTAAGTATTCAAGTTGGATGTACTACAGATTTTGAGTTTCAGATGGACTGCTACCTTTTTTCCCCTTAGTCATTTAACAAAAGAACCATAATGTATAACAGATTGTGAGAAACTACAGTTTAAATATTTAGAGAGTCTGAAATGAGAATGAATGTGAAGTTGGCTTGATTACACAATTTAATTATAACTAATGGTTAAACTCCTGTGTAATGGAAAATGTCACTAACGCAAAGTTCCATTCGTCAGGCTCATTAGAAAAGCTTCAATGTATGGTCTTAAGTGTAAGAGTTGTAACTGTAGTAGTAGTAAATAAGGTCAGGGGCAGAGTAACTGAATAGACGGTTCAGTAATCAATTGTGATTTTTAGCTAGCATTTGTGACAGATGTCTGTACTCTATGGGGAAATTAACTGTTTTGAAATATGCTGTTGATATTTTTTGTTTTCCTTTTAATGAAAGTGTGAGTATTCCTATTGTCACTTGAAATGCAGTCAAAATGGTAACATAACAGAGCATTGCTTGATCACTTATTAATATGCCAAAAAGCAACATTCAGATGTCCAGGTTTTCACTCTTGATGTGAGGAGGATACTGAAATGAAAGCATGTGAAGTGACAAAGAGGTTTCAGCAATTTGTTAGTAGAAAAGTATTAAATGAATTTATTAAATATTAATAGAAAAGTATTAACAGCATTTGAAATTCCACAGGTGCCTGATGAAAGTTTTAGTAAGCAAAGTATGGTTAGTGATTTATCTTATCATAAAGACTGCCATTCATATTAGCATTTTCCTCTTGTCCCAAATACACTAATGCATTACAAAAAGGAAAAAGTGCTGATCTGTAATACTTCTTCCCAATAACGACGTGTTACTACTAGTACAGTGCAAATGGCCCACATCGAAACCTTAGTGTGAAGTATTTATGCTATGAGTTACCTTTGTGCAAATATTGTTTATCAAAAAGCTGCTTGATGTTTCTAATCAAGTATCAAATTGATATGGGTAATTTTAGAAAACAATTAAAGCCAGCTTTGTAAAAATGCCCACTGATTTCACTAAGAAGGTTGAACCCTATTTATTTACAGGAAATACAGACATTAGAAGAATTTAGAGAAAAAAATCAGAGGCTACAGAAACTATGGGTTGGAAGGCTGCTTCTCTACTCTTCAGTTCTTTACCTTATCACCTGCCTAATTGTATATTTCTGGTGTCTTCCTGATGAATGGACAGAAAGGTTGATTATGACACTTCCATTTTTTGCATTTCCATTGATGTAAGTAAATATGTCTTTTTTTCTTTTTCTAACTGCTGTTCTTTTGATAAAAGGAGATGGGAAATACATCTCAGCAGGGGTTTAGGTTTGCTTTTGACAATCCATGAGTTGTCATAACTTTTTTTTCTTGTGAAATAAATCCAAGTAGCTAGGCAGACACTTTCTTTGAAAGAAATGTCTCTTATAGGTCTGGTTTTAGTGTAGAACTAAAGGTATTAGCATCTGAAGTTACTTGGCTTATTAAAATTATTAAAATAATAGACACAGACCTGTATCTGGACACCTGCAATATAAGCAGATGAGCATTATCTTGGGTTTTATGTCTAGTGCTATTTGGGAAAGTAACGCTGCTATATGAAAGTGACCTAAGATACATTGCCTGTATGTAAAATACAGTGTATAAAATTGGGAAAAAAAATACAAGAATGAATGGAGAAACTTACTTTTGCATGTTAGGTGACTGTTAACACAGAAGAACTTGAAAGGTCATCAGCCTAAATATGTTGAGAACTAGTTTTCTGTAATTAGCTGTTTTTCTGGAAAATTGTTGACTGTAGTCTTCAACCAGAAAATATCCTAACATCATTGGGTATTGTATAGTTTTTTTTGTTCCCCTGAGCTGTTTGGCTGCTGATCCTCATGAGTGGCTTTTGTTTTCTAAGACAACTGCTTTTCTAAAAATAAAAAAAAATGGGCTCCCACTTCACTAAACTGCTGCTTTCCTGCCTTCCCTTCCCCCAGACTACCAAGGAGGAGAAGCTGCCTACTGAGCATCTTTCCTACCGACAGGGACCACAGTGCATTTGTTAATTTGCTGAAATGAACATCATAGATACTGTCTATTTGTACAGCATCTTTGTATGAAAACATGACTTGTCAGTACCCTAGCTTTAGACTTGAAAGGCAAAGTTGAATGTAAATACTTAAGGTTTTGTGAGTTTGAGTAGTATGGGTCAGCATAACATAACCTGCAAAAAACATCGACTTGAAGATGCTTTTTCTAAGTCGTACTGTGCTATGCATAATATACTAATACGCTGCTGCTACAGAATCCTGTGGAGAAGATTCATGGGCAGCAATATCTTGACTGGAAAGGATTAATACAGAAATTAAAGCTCAAATTAATCTTTGGCAGCAATATGAATTGATTTTGTTCTTAAGGACAAGGATTTGAAAGTCCTTGTTGTTAGCATGTGAGGCTTGCTCATGCTAGTAGGGGAAGCCTGTGGGAGAGGAAGTATTACCAGCCTCCCTTCACTTAGGTGTGTTAGGATTAGTGTAGCAATGAAAACTTGTATTCCTGGAGGTGGTGACTTCTAGTGCTGTGGTGTGAATTTTCACATTGGGTTTTTAGTCTCTAGTTTGTCCTTCAATTATTTATTTATTTTTAAAGGTAGGTTTCTGTAAAATTTAAATTGGATATCAGTTTACTAACACTTAGAATTAGACTGTTGTTCTCTTATGATGTGCAACTGTTTTATCTGATTTTTTTCTCTTAAGCTTGTTCCCCTTCAGCTTTTTTTGGCAGATATGAATGGCAAGTAACTGCCAGCTTGTCTTTGTTCTCGGTCAAGAGGTGACTCCATGCTGAATGCCTGGTGCCACCCAGTAATAACTCTAGAGATTTTTTCAGTCCTAATCAAACTGGAATATGTCTGCCTTTTCCAGCTTGCAGTCAGTCACCAACTTGTTTGTGCCTTAGGTCATTCCCTTAGGGTCTCAGCAAGTTACTGATGCTGGTAGTGTGAGTTAAGTTCTGGGAATATGTAACATCATTAATTTTAAATGTATATAAAAAAATATTAGCATGTTAGAACGATGCTATTCTTGAAGTGATTTTCTTTTGAATTGGATTGTTTCATCTTGCATGTTCTGATTTTCAGAGAAATATGTTTTTATTTTGTAAAATTGGTTTGAAATGGTCTGCTATTAAACTTTCACCTCAAAGTTCTTAAAGAGAAAATGTTATTTCATGAAGTCCTGCCATATATCTGTTAGCTTAGAATACAGCTTTAGGTAGAATACTCTTTATTAAGCATACAGTAAAAAAAAAGTAATGCTTTTGCCTGTGTAATGTAATCTTTCAAGTGATTCAAACCCTGTAAAACATTTATTTGATACTTTATGAAGAGACACATCTTGCATTGTCTAAGTGGGCAAAGCCACCTGTATTCTTAGAGTAGTTACTACAGCATGCCATTGAATGTAGCATAGAGTTAAACTTCTTTCTCTGTTTTTCTGACCATGAGTAAGTTACTCTCACATTCCATTTGTCTTGTCTCTTACCTAACTCAGGTTTTGTTAATGCTTGAAAGCCTTTTGAACTGGGCATCCATTAAATAAATTCAAAAGATGTTCTTATGAATTAAGCCGAAACGCTATTTGAAATCTTATAGCTTCATATATAGATATATTGAAGTCTTGTATGCTTTCTTAGACTAGCTGTTTTTCAGAGAACCTTTCTAGCCTTTACAATTTTTTTTCTTAAATGAAAGATTGCTGCTTTGGGCTTTATTATATAGTGCTTGGTACTGGGACTGTTTTGGATAAGATGTTTGAAAGAGCTTGAAGTATGAGATTTGCCACTTGGCTTAGATTGAATAACTTGCCAGGAGAAGTGTCAACTTCATAATTACAAGCAATTCTAATTTTTAAATCAAATGAAGTCCTGGTGACTGCAGAGAGACCTTTCAGATATAAAATAGTCATAGATCAGTTTATCTTAAGCACAGATAAACTGCTGCATTGTTTGAGCTGAGTCAGCTGAAAACCTACAGAAACTTGAGTGGATTCAGAGCTCTTTAAAATTGCCAGCAGTCAGGTCAGTTAACCCTACCTGAGAGAGCATTTGTACGATAGCTGTACCTTGTGGTCTTTGTTGGTATTGAATTCTTCCGACTAATCTCCTGGGTCTTAATTTTGGGCCTTAGCTGGTAAGCTTGTGTTTCGGGATATCATGCATCATAAATCTATTAAATAAGAAATGATGAGTAAGTAATTTTCAGCTAGCTGCCCATACCTTAATTTTTAAAAAGGTCCCGCTGAACATTTTAGCAAGCAATGATGTTACTTGCTGCTGCTTGCTTAGTATTTCTACCTATAGTAAGTAATACTTGGTTAAATTTTAATAGGAGGATTTTATTTAGAGCAGTGTTGGTAAGATACTAATTTAATTCTTAATTTTCTGTATAAATAGTGTTTGAAGACTTCTGTTTTTTGTATTTGCAAAGTTAAATCATCTGGTAAGTCTTCTGTTTGCTAAATGACTTCAGAAATGGTTACTGTAATATATTTTAACTAATATTCTTCTTTTTGTTTTAAAGAATCTGGTTTATAAGAACACTGCTCATTTTTTTCTTTTCCAAAAGGACAGAGAGGAATAGTAAGTATTTTTTTCTGTTGTTTTTTACAATATGGAACAATATGGGAATGATGCTTGCTCTGAAATTGTAAATATTTTTGATAATTTGGCTTCCAGGAAGAGAAGAGTAGCCCTTTGGTTGATGCTAAAATGGGTAGTAGTAGCTAGACTATTTCTCTAATGCACAGTTCTTGAAAGAACAGGAAGGAAACAGCTTAATCTTCCACTTCACTTATAAAACTGTGGTAACTTTCTGCTGTCTTTGCATGTCTCAAAGTGTAATGGAATAAAATGTAGTGTAGGAGTGAGGGAAAGGAAATATAAACAATAGTAGTACTTCCCTTTAATACTTGCATCTTGCAAGTATTCCAGCAGTCTTAACCTGCTATCTTTATGTATAAGAGAAGAGATTTATAGCATAAATGTTTAATTTGTCAAGACAGATTTTTCTCTCCTGAGTTCTGCAAAGCATGCTTCTGTTTTCCTGAGAGGAAAAGGGATATGCATGTGGTTTTTTTTGTGGTTTTGAGCACGAAGGAAAATTTGAAGGTATGTAACAAAACCAAAAAGTAATGCAGATGTTCAACTATATATGTATATAAAGTGGTTAAAGAACATGCAGATTCATTCTAATGCAGAATTTAAAACTGTATCTGTGGCACTTACCTGCAGTAGTTAGAATTCATTTGAGACTTTCTTTGAAAGCAGTCCAGCCTGTAACAATATCTCATGGTGATGTGAGCAATAATACAGGAAAACCTCAATGTTGTACTATGTTTTATGACTTGAAGAACAACATGATGTATTTAATTTGTGACAGCTTACGAGTTAAACATCACTTTTGGAATTTTTCTTAAACTTAATGTTTGCATTTGAAATGCAAGCATAGGACATACATTTTTATGTAGAAATAAAATTGTCCATATACTCTGTGGTGCTGTGTGATTAATTTCTAAGGTGAATATATATTTGCATTTCATGGCTGAATAAGGAAAAAATGTACGTATGTTTTTCTAGTTTGCTTAAATGTCTTTATTGCTGGTTTTAGCATACAAGGAAGTCTACCGCTTTTGTTGAATCTATGTGTGACAGGTTTTAGTAGATGTTAGAACATGCCAAGAGAAATTGCTTGTGCATTGTTCCACAGATCAGGTGCAAACAAAGTGTTTTACCTGAAAGATAGAAGTCCTGTATTTGGAAAAGAGAAATCAAATGTGCGGTTCAAAAGTTACAGCAGGAAAGCAGAAGAAAATGTAGCTCAGAGTAAACTGGCAAATGAGTGGCTCAAAGCTAGCCTTTTATTCTGGTTTAAGATAATATAACACATTGAGTCATTTGAGATGATTATTTAATACTGTAAAGCTCTATACTGGATAACCAGCATACACCAGTTTTGGGAACCATGCTCTGAATGAGGAAAATTCCTGGTGAGACACTAGGAAAGGTGATGTAGAGACATTATGGAATTTCACATTTTAAGACTGGCTGGTGAACAACTGTTGAGGAAGATTTAGGCTATCAGTCCCAAAGTGTGGGGAAAATGAATGAGGTATCTTGCAGGTATTGACTTCTTTAGTATGAATTCTTTTTTTTTGTCAGTTTAATTGGGATTAGATGTATTGGTTTCTTGAGAGTACTTTGCAGTAATTGCCATTTATTTGGCTATGTTTGAAGGGGCAGGTGTTTCATGAGGTTCTTGTTGAATACAGGAGGTAAAGTGATCAGAAACAAATGCCCACGTTTAAACTAATTGCATTGCTTTGTGGGAGGCTATGCTTGAAGATGTATGTTCTAGGCATTTCTGTACCAAAAGCAGCTTCGAAGTGTTAACAGCTGACTGTATTGTGCTATTTGTTTGGCTGCATGATACCATACTGCATTGCAGTGCATTTCAAGGTGTTAATCTGTGTGATGCTAATGAGAGGCAGTGTTGTAACATAAATGTAAAATTTGGTGAGGAGGTACCTTATTAATTTGAAGATGCACTATTCCTGGAACTGTCTATCTTCTGTGGTCCGGCCCAGTGCTAAATATGTTTGTGTTCTGTGTCCTATTCATCTTAACTAATAAGGGATTGTTGTAGCTTCCCTTTCATTGCATAAACTTCCAAATATGTACATGCCTAGTTTTAGCATTTTGTACATTTTGTAGTGGCTTATTCTATCAAAATGGGTTTCTGCGTTCTGGAAAAGTTCAAATAATTGTTCCCTTAATTTCAAGTAACAGTAGTGTTCCTGAAGTAGTATAAAAAAGTGTGTATAGCATACTTAAATATTTTTTTGTATCTTTATTTATAAATGTTTGGTGGGTTTTGATATTGTTTGCTGTAGTTCTCTGAAGCTTTTTCTTTTTTTGAAAACTGAAAAATGTGTAGAAATAGCTGTATCTTGAAGGTAGCTGCTTGTCTCTAGTAGAGCTGAGAAGAGGAAAAAGTTGTAAAACTTTTTGTTAAACTCTTGCTGTGAAGAGCATGGTAGAAATGAATTTAAGAGAATATCTTCTATATTAGGCGATGGTTTATTACGGTGAGTTTTCCATGAGTTCCAAGCTGCAAGCATTGACTTAAAGGAAAATTCCTCATGCATTTGACCTTTCTTTCCCTTCCTTTTAGAGAGGTTAGTTTTAACAGTCTCTTAACATTTAGTAGTAAAATGGCCTTCTGGTAGCTTTCTTTACAAAACTGGTTTTTTTTGCTGAAGCTTGAAAGTATTGAAAGTGTGGAATAGATTGAGATTTGAAGCTCAGATTTGACCTGGCATTTGAAACTAGTGTGTGTTAAGAGGCTTATGTGAAATACTGAAGCCAGTAAATCTGGTACTCAGATATATTAATATTTAGACCTCAAGCTTTTTTCTGTAGTTTGGCTCATGAGATTAAGTGTATTTGGTCCATTGTTGTACCAGTTTTAATGTAAAGGTCAAAGCAGGGCACTGGATAGAATTGGTTTGCTTAATGAGGAAATGGTACATAAAACTTTTTAATAGTTATAACTGTAAAGTGATAAGTGGGCTATAATTTATAAGCAGTTTAGCATTTAAAAAGATTTACTTCCACATAAAAACTTTGGTTATTTTACAGGAAGTTTACTAATGTAGGGTTGGTAGTGGTCAGTGCATAATTCTTCCTGATCTCACAGGGTGAAGTCAATGTTTAGAATGTGCTGAAATTCTCTTCTTTTGTATTTGAAAAGTAATGTATGATGTCTTTCTTTTAGATGATGCACTGGAAGATTTAAAATCTCAAAAGAAGAAAATAGTAAGTAAAACTTCAGGAAAAGCTAGTTGTTTTGGTCCACTGAGGTGGTTTTACGTTTGTGCAAGTTGAGTTTGATTGTAATGTATAGATGAAGAGCAGAGGGAGGGAAGTTAAACTATTGCAATTTCTTTTTTTTTTTGTACATTTTCTAGTAGCACACAAGGTTTTCCTTACCCCAAAACTACAAAGGATTGCTTGGATATGAGAATAAATTGTCTCCTTGTAGTCTACCTTAAGCCTACTGTTTTAGTGTTGCTAGATCTATGTGAAGTGATTCTGTTTTGTCAGAAAATGAAAATGTATGCTTTAACCTACTCATTACTGACTACTTTCACGTTAGGATCATAAAGTATTAAATGTTGCACTGATTTAAGAACATAGAGTGCAAATACAATAGTTACTCTATTACTTAATGTCTTATTCATAAATAGCAAAAAGGGCTTCCATCTTGTCTGGAGTCACTCTTTCATCAAGAAAGAGATTACTGTTTATATCTTGAATGCACTTATTTCCCATGCTCCTCCATCGTATTTTTGTACTACGTATTTCTTCCATGACGCTCTTTCCTCTAAAAAATTTGTGTCACGTATCAGTCCTGTCAGTTGTCTTGAGGCCAAGTATTTTGTGAGCTGTGAGGTTGAGTTAACAGTGGAAAACTGGTGTATGCCAGCTGTTTGCTTCAACTGGATCAGCGTAATCTCAGTAAGACAAATTCAGGAGGGAAAACGTTCCAAGTTTTGGATAACTTGCACTCTTTGTGAAGTTTGTAAAACTGAAAGCTGCTTCCTTTCTATGTAACCATTCCATAAGGGAGTTCTCTGTTAACTTACTTTGTTGACTTCATCTCCTGCCTTGCAAGGCAAAACTTAAAAACTGCCACCACAAAACCACAAAAGAACCCCAACCAACCAAAACCCAAACACCACACTCCTGCCAACAAAACAGCCCCTCCCCCAAAAAACTCCAAAGATTATATTATGAGGCTTTATTGTTAACGAGTTTCCCAAAGTGTTCATTTCATGCCTTCTGGTTTTTGCTGTGGTAGCTAAATTAATAGAAAACCCAGAACAAAGCTACTAAAAAGCAGCCAGGTAGGAATCTGGTGTTATGTGGCCTTTACAGGGGAAACAGATTTCACTGATCTTCTCTGTTTTGTATCACTTCTAAAATGTAGCTGTAAAAATAATAAGCTGTAACTTAATTGTTATTGCCCTTTGGTAAAGAGGATTTGATGATGTTTATATCTGCTAATCCTTTATTAAGGAATCTATTAAAAGGAAGTGTTCTTGGTTGGAGAGGTGGTAAAGAGGGGTTGGAGAGGCTTACATTTTCCGAGAATTAAATAAATGATGAAATATAACAACTATGTTTTTATTTTATGAAAACTGCTTAACTGAAATTAGTTAATCACCAATTTACATAGTCATTGGGTAGCTTTGGAGGGAAAGTTCTTGGAATAGAAAAAGCGCAATAGAGGAAAAAACAGTTTTTGGTATCTTAAAGTAAAGCTTTCATTTTAGTTTAAGTTTATTTTTCTGTAATCATGTAAATCTTCATATTTATTCTAGAAGAACTAGTAATGCTGAATTTTTGTGAGAAGCACTTTAGAGAAAAGGCGTTGAATAAAAGATTAGTCAGGAAAAAGCTGGTTTATAAGGGGGAGACTTTTACTTTAAGAATTGATGCAGTTGAAACAAGATGTAAATATGTATTTTGCATATGCAAAAAAAATCAAAATAACATATTGTAGAAGAGCAGCCAGTAGTTAAAAATTAAACTACCACATGAATACTTTGTGAACAATATAAAAATTATAGTATAACTGGAGAGTTTAAACCTGGAAATATGAATTACCATTAGTATATATGCATGCCAGACTTCTAAATAGGATTAGTAAAACAGTTCTGAGAAGTCCAGTAACCTGTGACTCAGCTATTTTGTCAGTCTGAGGGGAATTAGTCCATGATTATCTCTTGATCATATGGGTGCCTGGATCATAGCAAGGAACCAGAAACAGAAGACATACTCAACAAGAGGTTGCAGTAAGTGCAGTGTTAGTTTTAACTCAGAAGATTGACTAGGGAGTTTCATCATAATTTAAAGGTATTCAATTAAGCATTAAAATGAGATCATCATACATGAAACCTAGCATGCTGAAAGTAGATGCAAGTAATGAGACAGAATATAATTTATATTTTAGATAAAAACACTCAAAAATTGCACTCTGTAATAATTTGGTTTTGATAATGTTCAGATTTGATTTTGTTTTGGATTAACTTCCTTCAGACTATCTGTGGCCACATACAATTATAGCAACACCTACTTTTTAGTAAAACAAAACAAAAACCTTCATTAAGTAAAATAATGGGAAGGGGGGAGGGCGGGGATTTGTTTCCCTTTTAGATTCTGATTTGCTACTGAGTGTGCAAATAGGATTAATTACCAAGATATTTGTTGTGATCCTCAAAATATCTGGGATAAGTAAATTATGTTTTTCCTGTGTATTTGTAATGCAAACTTCTAGGCACTGTCAGCCTGCCACAACAGCTATGGTTTTTCACTTCACTGCAGCTCAGCTACCCCATTGCTGGAAAAATCTTAAATTGCAGACATTGTTTTGAAAAATGTTACAGTACTTGTGTTTTAAAGGGATGTAGTCCACCTTTTCCCTAGTGACATTACTTATGAGCTGAAGGGTACCTATAACGGAGTAAGCTTATCTACTAGGTACGATGCCCTGGTGGCTGAGCAGTGAGCTGCTCAATAGAACTTCAGTTCTGTTCAAAAGGCTTCAGTCTTGGGTGGCATAATCACATGGATATTCATGTGGGTAAAATACCTGACAAATAGAAATACAGATACTTCATCTAGAAATGCCCATTAATGTTGTCTGTCTTCTACTTTGTCTCAAGGTTTGTGTAATACTTATTTTCCACAGAACTGACTACACTACTTTTCCTAGTGAATGTCTTTTAAAACATGTGGGGTGTTTATTTATGGATTTGGGTTAGGGATTATGTTCATTAGCTCTAATTAAGGCATTACTTCAAGACACAACTTTTTTTCTCTCCTTGATTGTAAGGGATGCTCTGGTTGTGTTCGTGACTGTGTAGCTCTAATTTTGGCCTTAGAGTTCTCTGTTAATGAGGATGTCAGCCCTTAAGCCTGAATGTGTATAGATGAGCAAGTTCAGAGGGTTAAGCATATTAAAGCAAGGGTACAGGACTCATATTAATCTGCTGCAAGTGGGAATTAGTGGAGACTTTACCTGGAGCAGCAGTCTTAAAGATGGGATAATTCTTAGCCCGAGGACAGAGTTGTGAACGTAGTATAGTAATTACTTTGCTCATGTCAGAATTAAACTTAGTTGAAGTTTGCTCAGTTGTAATACAACATTAGACTTGAAAAACTTCCTAGCCATTTCAGGTAAGAATTTATGAAGCTGTATCTGTTAATTTTCCAAGTAAGAAGTCTGATTTCAGGGATGACTTGGAGTTATGTTAATAATGGAAAAAATGCAGCATATGAATTTTGTTACTTAAAATAACTACTGTTTAATGAACTTCATACCTTGAGCCTTCCAGGCATAGAAGACTAGATAGTTTGATAACCTTCAGTATGTGACAAAACCTCTGCTAGGAGTTGGTTGTTGTATAAGCCCAGTCTTGTCTACCCTGTATATGCTAGGGTACTGCAGATGTGCAATTGGAAGCTCAAAATATGGTTAGAAATTGTATTTTCTGAACGATCAAATGAGGTATTTCTTCAATGTAGTGTTCACACAAAAGAGTTACTTTGGTTGTTTTACTGTTTGCATGGATCTGTCCAGTGTATACTTGATTATTGTGGCTTAAACAATTTATGTCCTGTTTTAAGGAAACTTTAGCTGTGTGTACTGGCTTATCTTAACATGGTAGACCAAAATGAATCCTGTGGCTTTGTGTGAACCTAAAGAAATAACTTCTTCATAGTTGGGTTCAGCATACCAAGTAATTCAATTTAAGAACTCACACAGCATTATGGCACGTAAGTAGTTTGCACCATGCCAATACTTAAGACCTCCAGTTGCTAAATTTCACAAGAAGCTTAAAATACATTACTCGTATTACTTTTCAGTATAGGCAACTGATAGTGTTGCTACAGGAATTCTGTTTGGTTGCCGGTTGGAGAGGAGGCCATCCATGCAATTATTCATAGGAGAGAATGTGGTATATAACCATGCTTCTTTATTAGGATGTGGTTAATTCCATGAAAAAAGTTTGAAAAATCCATGATTAGGCTGGTATTAACTTTCGTAGAGACTTCACTTGTGATCCTGGTTACTCAGTATTTAAGGCTGCTGATAATAACAGACTATGAATTAGACCTTGGCAGAAAGTAGAAATGTTTTTGTGAGAAGAGTTTTGGATCTTGAAGAGTATATTATGAAAAAGAGCAGTAGGTGTCAAGCAATTTGCTGCATTAGTGAGCCAGTGCTCAGCACTAGGTAACCTTCCCAAGGTAATGCTTCAGGATGAGGAATACACCAGAAGTCAGTATGTTGATTTGCATTGAACAAGTAGTCCACAAGCCAGTTTCTTCTGCTATGCTTACTTAGGCCCTTACTTGCTTCTGGTAACTATGCTTCTAGTAATTATACTAATTTGTTCAAAAAGTAAATTTTGACCTGTTTGATTCCTTAGTATTTAGTATTGTCAGCCAAAATTCAATTGGTTTTTAGAAAAATAAGTCCTAGAAGGAGAACCATGAGAACTATGAGTGTGCTTTTAGAAATCTTGACTATTTCTGTACATTGTCAAGAAACTTGTGGTCAGTTGTGAAACTTAATTCTTGTTCAGATTTAGCTTTACTGGAATTATAAAGCTGTATATGAATTTCAAAATATGAAGAGTAACTTGTTGAATCATCTAATAACTATATAATGTGAAAATAACTTTGACATCTGAATCTTGTGATGAGAGCTAAATTTTTCCCTTTCATGATAATGTTACTATTTTTGCAAAACTTGTATATCCACAAATAACTACCATATTATCTAATATTGAAATGCAAGAAGTGTGTCAGATAAGGAAAGTGTCAAGTGATGGTGGAGCCTTCCAGGTTTTTTTTCTTCCAAAAGGTCACTTTGTCCTGCAGAATGTTATTTCTCATTTTCCTGTGTGGCTACAAAGACAATTGCATGCATGAATGTTCAGTAATGTAAAGTGGCATTTTTTATTTTGATATGGGGGCCAGATATTGACACTGACTGTTAACACTTCCCCACTTGGCAGCCTCACCTCACTAACCTTACCCCTTCATATAAAGGTCTGCCTTATGGTTTTCACTTTTATAAGCAATAAATAATTTATTTTTCCTATTAGACTCTTAATTCTGATCTTACTGCAGTGTGTGGCATTTGTTTTACGAAGTTAGTGGGTTAACTCCAAAGTCCTGCTGAAATACAAGTTTAGGAAATTGATTTTTACTTCCCTTTTCACTCCCTTTTGTTTCAACAGTCCTTAATTAACAGCCTGGATAGTGTTCCTTGCCTTAAACTTCAGGTAGTGTGTAGGAGTGAGTGTTTAATGGATACTGTGTATCCATTAAAATGAGCGAATTTTATTTAGCTTCTGAGGTCTGTCTAAAGGTAAAAACCCTTACAAGGTCTGTATATGCAGAACAGCTGAAACTTTAGTTTCTCACTAGCTAAATGATGGTGTAAAAGTCATGTTAACTTGCACCATTTGTTACTTTAGTAGTGATAAATGAGTTTGAGAGAACTTAATTTTTTGACCACTGACCTTTTCAGTTTTGCAGTTTATGCCAACAGCAAACTTAAGAACAAACAGACCCCTCACTTTTAGCTAAACATGGCCATTAGTCAGCATATTTGGGACAAAAGGTCTGTTTAAGATAACTGTAAAATGCATTGTAATTTCTATACATATTAGCTATTTGTCATAACTTTAAAGTGGAGATAGTTGAAGTTAAGCTTCTTCTGATGTTGGCTGTTAATCACTAAAATGATACTTTACTACTGATTACTTTTTTAATTAAGCCCATGTATTAGCTATAAAGCCACTTGAGTGCATTGTAAATAAAATGCTGTAATAATGAAGTGCTTTAATTACACTCCCTAAAGTATGCATAGTTCTCAGTAATTTTTTTATTTAAATTCTTAACATGTTCCTTTTTTCTGAGAAGTGGTTTGAATCGCTGTAAAGATGGAGATTCAGCCTTTAAAGGCATTTCAGCAAATTCCATGGCTGTTCTCTAGTTAGTGAGTTTTCACAGCATTTGCAGCAAGCTAATTGCTTCTGCTAATAAATAATCTAAAATCGATGCTGACAGCAGTTAATTGGCACAGAGACTTTATTCTGTAAAGCACTTGGCTAACGACCTTCCTTAAATTAATAGCATTAAGTGCTATGAGGAAATAAATCTAAGGAATTGCCTGTCATTCGCTTGTCATGTCTAATAACTTCCAATAATGATGGCTGATAGATTTTTGTACATTCCATTATTGAAGTTGGTGCATGTAATTATTCTCCTCATTATATGTAAACAATTAGCAATATTTGGTGTTTCCTTGCAATAAAGCTGTTAAATACAAGTAGCCCATTAGTTAAGAAAGTATTTTTGAAAGCAAAATTTCATTTCTGTTGAATACAGAAAATCTGCAGGTATCTGAACTTGCTTGAACAAGGGTTCATTGGACTGAGCTTCACCTTTTGGTAACATTGATAAGTTGCTTGTAAGTGGGAGGATATGAGGGGAAAATACTTTGAAGAATTCTGTATTGATGTGTGAAACCTTTTGTTTCCAGCTTGAGGAAGTAATGGAGAAGGAAACTTACAAGACTGCTAAATTAATCCTTGAAAGGTTTGATCCGGGATCAAGTGCAAAGGTGAGACTCTTGGTATTGATAGTGATTTAATATGAAAGATACTATGGAGCCAAACAGTTGGATAATGTTATTTATAATTAATTGGCAGGAGGCTGAACTGCCATCTGCTGGAACATCTGCAACCCCAAGACCTGGACAAGGTAATTGCCCTGTAAAACAGCTGCTCTTTAGCATAGACACTCATCTTTCATAGCCATTTCCACTTCAGAAGTCTCTCTGTGATAAAACTTGTAGATCAGTTGACCTTTATTTAGGGTTAATAGACTGTTTATTAGACTATGCCCATTACTGTTCTGTATTTTTCAGATCTATTACTAAAGTCTGATGCTTTTCTAGACAGCAGGATCATAGAACCATAGCATGGTTTGGGTTGGAAGGAACCTTAAAGATCACCTAGTTCCAACCCCCCATGCCTGCCATGGGCAGGGATGCCTTCCACTAGACCAGATTGCTCAAAGCACCTTCCAGCCTGACCTTGAACAATCTTCCAGGGATGGGGCGTTCATGGCTTCTCTGGGTAGCCTGTTCCAGTGCCTCATCGCCCTCACAGTAGAGAATTTATTCCTTATGTCTAATCAAATCTACTGTCTTTCCGTTTAAAGCCATTACCCCATGTCCTGTCACTCCATGCCCTTGTAAAAGGCCTCTCTCCAGCTTTCTTGCAGTTCCCCTTGAAGTACTGGAAGGCTGCAGTACGGTCTCCCTGGAGCCTTCTCTTCTGCAGGCCAAACAACCCCAGCTCTCTCAGCCTGTCTTCATAGAGAGGGGCTCCAGCCCTCTGATCATCTTTGTGGCCCCCCTCTGGACTCGCTCTGGTGTTTAACAGTGCTTGATGATAAAGTAGCCAGAAAATTAATTTCTTGTGGCACGCTTGAAATTTTTCTACAATACTAAGGTGCTTTCAAATCTTATGTAATGTTCATTGACTTAGCTTTTCAATTCTGTTCCTACTTCTGGCTAGTTAGAGCATTCCTAATACAATGCTTAAAATACTTTTATATGGTGGATGGAGAGATTCCACAAAGGTAGGGCAGAAACTGGATATTTTGTAGGTGCAAAGAATGGACAGTTCTTTACCAGTTTGATGTTCCATTTAAAGATGCTATTGAAAAAAATAAAAGTAATAGAAAAAACTTGCATGTGTTTCAAGAAAGTGGTGTTTTTATATTGCGCACACAGGTTTCAAGACTGAAAAGATATTTTTCCCCCACTCTCCCAGTAGAATGCTTGTATTAAAAATATGGACTATAAATTAAAAATTATATGCAGAAAAACTACTGTAAGTTTTTTGTAAAGCTGAGTATAATATGCTGTAGTTAAACTAAAAATGCTAGTATTAACACAGTATAATAAAGGCTACCTTGTTTTACAATGCTGAAGGTACCTACAAAGCTCTGTTGCAAAGAGTGAGTATTAGTTTGTTGTTATAACCAATTTAGACCTTTAGGAGCTGGTGCTCAAATTAAACTGCACTGTCTGATGTGCATAATTTCACATAAAATAGATTAGTGCTTCAGAGCGTGTATTGGAACTGTCAACTTTGTGTCAAATTCATGTGAGTGACCAAACTTTTATTTGTCTTTTTGTTCTTGGAGTGCTGGTTTGGATGTGTGCAGAGCATGGATTTATTAACAAAGGTGTTCATAAGCTGCGTGGTCAAATCCACAGTTTTCTTCTTTTTGTGTAGTTTCAAATGGCCATAAAAATATTTTTAAACCACCTTTTCTTGTTGACGTTGACAGTGGGTAGTTGCAGTGCAGTATGTTAGCAGTAAAGCTTTTTTATCTCTTCCTGGGCACAACAGCTTTTTCTGAAGTTTGCTCCTTACCTGTCTCTCCCATCATTCTGTTTCTGCAGTATTCATAGATTTTTAAGGCTGAAGGGCCATTCTGACACTCTCTTTTGTTTTCTCAGCTCACGGGTGGTTGCCAAGAATTTTCCGTCATACCTGTTTAGATAGTCTTTTTTTTAAACTCTTCCTGTTCATCGTTCTCTTTTGAGATATGTTAGCAATCATTCCAGAAGCAGGGTGACAGATCTGGTTGTAGAATGCAAGTAATGGTGACCAGGGGATGAAACTGCCTAGAAATGTGTGTTTCTATATAGAGATATAGAGATAACTAGCTGTAAATTAAATAGACAATGAGAAGTCTTTAGTCACCTTGGCTTTATTAAGATATATCACCAGCATTTTTGAAGCTCCCAAGGAGTTACACAGCGGTTCTCTTCCCCGCTGCCCAGCCTGTTTAAGTAGTGATGGTGACAAGTGAGTTGCTCAGTCTCTGTTAGTTAACAAGTCTTGTGTATGTTTGGGTTTACAAAACACAGTGCACGTGCTTTTGGTATAGGGTTCTACGTTAGTCAAAAGCAGGTTAGTTGGATCCAGCCTGTGGAGTGTTGTGTTGATTTTTGATTTGACTGTTAATAGAAAGGCTATAAAGGACAGATTCTGAGAGAATTAGAAGTATTTCTGAGAGCCAGCCGCTATAGGCTGTGGTCTGTATTAATAAGTGGTATAATAGGAGTAGATCTGTACAGTGAAAGAGTTGTTGCTGAGGCATTTGCCTACACTGTATGTGTTTAGGGGATTTTACTTAGGGCTAGCTGTAAACTGGTTCCATGTTTAGTTTCATTTGAGAAGAATGTAAGTGCTGTTCTCTGAGATGTTGTGGTGTAAACCAGAGACCTCTTAAGTGAGGACACAACCGAGAGAATGTAAAGTACACCTCTGATTCAAACATCATTCAGCTTCTTTGGGTGCATCCACATTAAAGTAAGCAATTTACTTTATCCTGAATAAAAGTGCAATTTAGCTTTGGAAAGGATTTTGGAAAATAAATTTTGTAAGCTATCACAGCTTAGTTGGATTCAATGATCTTAAGGATCTTTTCCAACCTAAATGATTCTATGATTCTATATAATTTTGTTCATATACAGCAAAACTTCCTTTCCTCTCATTTTTCCAATTTTTGAATTAGAATTCCAACATTGAACTTGGAATTAGTGGTGATTTTTATCCATGTGAAAGTGGATATGCAAACTATTATATTTTGTAGACGCAGTATGGTTCAGGAGGGACACTCTGTTTGCCTTTAGCTTGTGAAATTGTGGAGACTTATTTTTTAAATAACCTGTTCTTGGTACATGCGGTAATAATTTCAGTTTTTCGCTATTAAAAATCTACTAGCTTATTGCTAATATCTGCCCAAACCAAATACTAGCTTCTGTTCTGTGCAGTATATAACTTATTGTAACTAGATGACACCTTAATGTGGTTGTGGTGTAATTTGGTGTATGTGGTAGAGTTACAGTGATTTGGAATGATAAAATATCTGTGAACAAGTTAATATTAAAACAAGTTAATATTAAAGCTTCCTTGATCTTCCCTTTGCTCACTTTGGATGCAAACTAGCCAGGCAGCAGAACTCATTATCTTGAGCTCTGTAATTGACCCTTTTTGAAGAGAGGGTAAATAATGACCAATGTGTAATCAGATTGGACAGTGTTGCGTATGAGGCAGCTGATGAAAGGTTAGTTGGTATGGTTTTGGCTTACCAGTTGAAAAGGAAATTTGTACGTCATACTAATTAGTACAAAGACTTCTTCAGCATTGTATAATAGTTGGTTCTTAGAAAAAACAACTGGTAGTGCCCCAATTTGCATACTTAATTTAGCTTGCTCTGCAGGTTTTGTGATTTTGACACATGCTTCTTAAATAATTGTAGTTTTAACAGATGATTCAAATGAATCTTCAGTTTGGAATATGAAAGCACCTATAAATCCAGAAGGAAAGGAGTTTGAAAAAACAAGTGTGCAATTTCATCTACTCAGAAATGTTTTGAGGGATAGAGTTGATAAGCGTATAGTACTTTGACCCTATGAAAAAAATAGGGTAAGTATATATTGGCAGTGGAATATTTATCAGCAATATCCTTTTGTTGATACCTGCTCCATTTGTTGTGCTAATACAACTGTTAGCAGGGCTGTATTGTAAATGAGATCACTCTATGACCTGAATTAAAAATACTGCAATAACAGATGGTTGCAGGCTGCGGGATGGGTACAGGCATGAGGAGGAAGAAAGTAAATTCTCAGTTGGTCTTTGCCTCTAAAGCCAACAAGTTATGTGAACTATATATTGACCTGCTTTGTGCTTTTTAGCTCTTTAAAAATGATGTATTCTTCTCTACAAAAATCAAGGAGTTTTGAAATAAGGGAGAAATAAAAGAGTTTTGATTGTAAACATGAAAAATACAGCTGCCTCGCCACTGGTGATATCTTAATATTCTTTAAGAGATCATACTGAATCATCAGTTGTGAGTAGTGGCCATGTTAAGTAATGTCTGCTTATGTATCTGTGTTGTTCAGTGCTGGTAACTGCAGAATTTGAACTCTAGTCCAAAGAAGAATAAAAGTTCTAATTTTAAGTCCTTTGTCTTCATACAGTTGGTTTGCAGATGCACAAAAATCATTCAAGGAAGAAAAAACTTGGGAAAACTGCAAAATGTTATTAAAACTACATAAGCAGTAGTGTATTACTGTTGAGATCAGACAGACATGTTACTTGGTTAACTTGTGGAACTTAAGTTACGGAAACCTGAACTTTGGAAGAGGCTCGTTATTAACACATTGCATCTCAACATAAGGCAATTTGAGAAGTATGTAGATAATACCCAGTTACTGCAGGAGAATATTAGGGCTGTTATTGTCGAAGTGGATAGCAGGTTTAAAAGGAATTAGAGGAGTTCATGGGCAACAGGGTCTATATGTGATATTAAAATGATTGTGCAGGATTGTACTCTCTAATGTCCCTGACTATGTGTTTATGGATCTGGGGGTGGCATCAGAGATGTGGGCAAAAGAAATCAGAGTTTTGAGTGTTGACATTAACATCTACAGCCACTCCAAGAGTTGATACGCTGGGGTGGATGGGCTATTGGTCTCTGCAAGGAGAGCGTTTCTCATCTTCTCATAATGTAAATTCTTCTAGTAACTTTTCTTACTTGGGGAGCAGCAGAGCCTTGGCAAGCTCACTTAAATATGAAATAAGAATAGAGTGAAAGTCAAGTGAACTTCTAAGTGGAGGGTGGGGGGAAAGCCTTGTGAAAAACCTGATACCATTTTGTGGGACCTAGCAATGAGTCTTGCGTTCTTACCTCTGTAATGAGACTAAAACCTACTGAAGCACATCTTCTTAATACTAACTGTAAAGTACTTGAGTTCATCATCTTTGTAGGAGCAAAAATATGGGGAAAGAGTCGTTAAAGTGGAAGTAACTTTCTAAAGGAGGCTTGCCAAAAATGACCTTTCAGAAAGAACAGGCAAAAGGGGCAAAGCTCTTGCAGCTGGCATGAAAATTGCTTAGGAATAGTGTATTATGGGCTCAGAAGACATGTGGATGTATCGGTGACCTATTGAAACACTCAGAGCAGTTAAGCAACCAAAACTGACATGCTTAAACTATATGATATAGGAAGAAAGCCTCCAAAATGTAGAAGTAACATCCATATGTGAAAATTATAGTCATGGTCTTTGACATTTTTATATGTAAAACCATAATAAAGTAGCTGTTATAATGAAAAAGAAGATCTTACCAGTGGATTAGAATGTCTTTTTATAGGTATTTAAAATGATCTTGGATCAAGTGGGTCTAGGCTTCATATTTGTCACTCATTTTTTGAAGATCTGTGGAGCTAGAAGAGTTGAGAAATTGCATACCTTTTAGCTTGATTTTTTTTTTGAAACATAGCAGACTGAAAACTTACACAAACTTGAACATATAGATAAATAGATCATAGGGCAGAGTCAATATATTGTTTATAGATGAGTCATGCCTGTCAAATGGCATGGAGGGGATAATGCAATTACTCTAGTGTAGTTAGACTTGCAAGGTCTGTCAGAAAAAGCTTTCAAAGAAATGTCAATGGTGAAGTTCATCATAAATGAATTATTGACTAAAATAAAACTTTCAACAGAGGAACAATTCTCAAAATAGAAGTAAGTCATCAAGGAAAGTTTAATGGAACTTCTGCAATTGCCTCACCAATTTATCCTGGTTTCCAGATTCTGGACAGTTTAAACAGTGAGGGGACGAAGTTTAATTGCTAAAACAAAGTTAAAATTCGAAATCTTTTTAGTCATTGGGTAATCTAACTAGGAGGATAAAGTTGTATGAAGTAATGTGGTCACGCACATGAGGGGGAGAACTAGTAATTTGTTCTGCTCTGTAGGAAACTGAACTACGTGGATTTTTACTAAGACTGTGCAGTTGTAGTCGGTGTACCTGATGACACCAAAGAGTCATTTTTTCTTTCTTGTGTATATTAATCCTATTTATCTGTACATAAAAGTAGGCAAGAACATAAGCTATGTATGTTGCAATTTCTTGGCACTAGATGTTGATGATTTTCCAACAGAACTTTTGTTTGACTAAGTACTCCAGTGATAGCAACTCTGTTTTTAGCTAGTGTAAGCAAATTAGCGCACTCCCTGCCTTCTCTGGCTCATACAGAAGCTTAGTGTAGTAGTGGTGTACTTTCAGGTGCAGGGATCATTCCTTCAGACTTTAACACACCCATCTTATCTCCCCATGGCTGGTTGCCAGTGGACCTGTAAATTGCCTGCTAAAGATTTAAACTCTTCCAGCCTGAGACAACGTCAGCAGGAAAAATCTTTCTAATCTTGAAACCTAGGGAGATGAATTTAAAGTCCAATTCTAATGTTAAATTCCATTTGTTGTGAAGGCAGACCGGCAAGCTTGTTCAAACTAATAGGGGTGCTAGACTCTAACTCTAGGTTGCTATAGCCTTAGGTGTAGGCGTTGTTGGGGTGTACCTTTTAGAGACTAAGCTGTCACTTTGTAACCATGTTAATGTCTGCAGCCCTAAGGCAAGGGTTACATTTCAATTTCCTTTCTTGAAATCGTGTATTTCAAAGGCTCCCTAGAGGTGGTTGGGTATAGATGGGATGAGGAATGGATGACGGTGTCTGCTGTTCATGAGCACAGTTTCTGTCTTGTTTGGGGAACAAACTAGTGTATATAAATATACCGGAACTTGAGGTTTGTATGAATAATATAATATCCAAACCTTAATATATTAATGGGATCATAATCCCATTGGTTAAGGAGAACTCTGGCTTCAGGTAAGAACAACAGAGGAAACTTAAGTCTTTCATAATAGTGATTTAATAGTAACTAATAGCAGAGTGAGAAGAGGTAAAAGTAAGGACATGTTCCAGCAGAGCCCATTTTTGGCTTCACGACAACACAAGCACATGGCTTATTGTAGGACTGCTGAAAAAAGGTGAATGAAACTGTGATCTTAATGAAGCATTATGTTTTCTTCTGGCTTTAGAATTTATTTATCCAATCTGAGAATTTTCTAATAACTGGGTGCTTGGTCTGGATGTTTTATACGTTGACTGAATAGTTTTTGGTCCTGTGAAAAGTTAAATACTTGGAAGCATGTTTAAACCATAGAGTAAAAACAGTGGTCAGTTCTGCCTGTACATTGTGGTTTGAATCTAGTTGTTCATATCTCCAGCATTCTGCCTTGGAGAACTGAATGGCAAGGTAGGTATCTGTTAATTTTCTTCTAGAAGAGTTTTGCCCTAAGTATCTAACAGTTAATGGTTATTGCTATTAAAATACAGTATTCTGTGTGGGATTTATTTCAATGACACGAATTCAGTCAGCCCTGTAGCTGGTGATCTTTAGTTATAGACCTTTCTGGTTTTATTTGACTCTGTAATTTGCTGATCAGAGTAAAGATATTAATGTACATTTACTAATCTCTTGCTTATAATGCTAGATATTAAGTTCGGTATGCATGTGTTCTTGTCAGAAATTCGTCAGAGGACCACAGCTCAAAGAAATGCTTCTACA
This sequence comes from Falco biarmicus, assembly GCF_023638135.1. Lineage (NCBI taxonomy): Eukaryota > Metazoa > Chordata > Aves > Falconiformes > Falconidae > Falco > Falco biarmicus. The sequence continues at coordinate 19,730,185 of NC_079295.1, forward strand.
CCCCTGCCTGTAACTTCCAAACAAGGCTCTCCAAAAACACTGGTTCCAGCATCTCCTGTTCTGCAAAGAGACACGTCAGCTCTGAGCGGACCCCCAGAAAGAACTGCTGTACCATCCTTGCAGTCAAATGTTTTACCAAGACGCCCTGGATCCCCTGCTACTCCAGTGCCTGGAATGGGTAAACAGAGCACTTAATGTTATTTAGAGTTTATATTGTTTTCTCTGGTTACCAATAAAATAGGCCATTTTCAGACAGTACGGAAATGGCATTTCATTTGCAAATAGCAGAGCAGTTATCTGATTAAGCAGGAGTTCCATATTCAATTAGCCATAACTCTTTACAGCTGGCACCTTTTGATGCTGAAACCTATTGCCTGAGCTCATTTAACTGTTATGGCTTCTTTGTTTAAATGGCAATAAAACTTTGCAGTATTCTGTAGTCAACAATATAGCATACCTTTTTATGTTCTTGGTTTAGAAGAGCTCTACACTTATATAAATCAGGTACAGAGGAGAACACTTTCAGAATACATTCATGTTTCTCACTAAACCCTGCACATATTTTTTTAACATGCATCTTGACATTTACTTAAATTTTTACTCTAGGAGGTATAGTCATGCAATCTGTACTCATAGATTACAGTGTAAAATACCAAATATACCAGAAAAGTTGTCTAAGCTGTAGCTGAATTCTTCTCTAAAATTGTATTGTTATTTTGGTACGAATCAAAAGTTTAGCAACAGGTTGAAATCTGGTAGAAATGAGTACTCCTTAAAATTTGGTTTCATATCCTGAAAATGCTTTTTCTTTGATTTTTGGATTAGTGTTCAGATGGCATGGACTTTATTAAATAGAACATGAACTAAATTCCAATAGAAGGAACAGCATAATTTGAGAGTATTGGGTGGGAAGCATTGTTCTTATTCTCCTCATGGATGGTGAAGCTGTGTGTGGGTTAGTGCCGGGCCTTTCATTTGTTGCAGGATGTTTGGCAGGTTGGATCACAAGGTGAGAAAGGAGATGAAGTGCTGTCTTGAAAATAGAAAGGATGCAACTTGCCAAGAATCTTCTGAGCACCACTGTAATGTGGAGTAGCTCTTTGCTCTTCATACCGTGATCAAGAATATTTTTTGCTACCCAGTGTTCCTGATTTTTAACTTAAAGTTACTGAAGTATTACAAACTCTGTGTCTTTGCTTAATTTCCATGATACAATCTACGTACATATTGACACCCAGTCTGTTAACAGAAGGTGATGGGCAGCAGAATGTTAAAATGCCTCTTTGTATGGCCTAGTGTAGTGGAGTAAACTTGTCATGAAAAGTTTTGATCTCTTGTGCCTCTGTGGAATCCATTAAGCCTTGTTTTCTTTGTTAGTAGTTGTTTACCTGTATTATGAAACTGCTAAATTTGTTTTTATCCCTGAAGTGAACTGTATAGGCAAATTATCAGTAAGTTTTGATTATCTTGAGGTATTAGAAATAAGCTCCTTGCACCAGGAAACTGGTCATTTGGTTACAAACAATGTTTACTGAAACCTGCTTACTGAAAATTCTTTAATGAATTTAAAATCACACGCTCCTCCTTGTTTAAGAAGCTGGCTATATAATATAATACTAGCTATATGATAGTTTTAATCCTAGGGGAAGGTTCAGGCATATTGAATTAGCTGGATGAAATTCAGCCTTTACTGCAGAAATGGTTTAGAGGAAGAAGGAAAAGAATTAATGGACTTCCATGAAAGGACAGTTGCCAAGCCTGTTAATTAAAATACTCAATGTAGCTTTCATGATAATGCTTTCTAGGCATTTTTTTTCCTACTGGTAACTGGTATTCTGACCAGTTATATTATTTTGTCATAGATAGCAATGGAAGCCACTGCAATTGTCATTTAATGTGGAAGCCCTGTTTTCTGTTGAATTTCACCAAACTTTTCAGGCATATAAAATCTCAGTCATGTAGCTGTAGTGAAAAGTATGTGAATTCAATATCTGTAAGATGATATCATTGCATCTAAGTTTGTGCATAGCTTGCAACAAATATGAATAACCTTAATTATCTCTACTTTGGAGAAGATTAATAATTCATTTTCATTATACTATATTTTGTAGAGTAGAATCAATTTAACGTGTATTACCACAGAGCTCCCATATGTTTGAAAATTAATAACCAGCAGGTACTTGAGGGTTTGCCAAGCTTTGCAGAAATGACCAGTCTTTCTACAATGATTGCTTTTGATGTTTATATTAATTACTGGTGTCCATAACAGCATGAGAACTAAGATGGTTGGTTGGAGTTATTAGTAGGCAGGTAATTAAAGGTGTTCTTGGAGTGTGTTGCAACGTTTCATTCTGGGTAAATACTTAATTTTTACCTTGTTTATTGACTTCTGAAAACTTTTCATGTATCTGTGATACACAGATGAAGGAAATTTTGTTTTTGAATATGGGGATTAATGTATGTTTCAGTCTTGACCATGTATTCGCAAAATTATTCTATAGAGTTTTAATTTTATTGCAGATTATATCTTGAGATATTGATGTCACATCTGTGTTGGACTTGTCCATTCATTTTTTTTAACGGAAGTATTGGGTTTTTCATAATTCTCGTGAAGCTTTAGGAAGTGCATTTTGCCTGAACTCTTCTTTGGACAGCTTTTTTTGGAGTCTATAAATCGAAGCATTAGGTCCCATTTATGTTGCACTGAATTTGTTCTGCCTTGCTGCTGTGAGGGTTTTCTCAGTCTGGGTTTCCTGCCTGTTGACAGAATACGTAGTAACTTGGGAATGCATTCACTGATTGAGATCTGAATTAAATTCTCTTGTTTGTGAAAATGAGGGTTATTTTAAAAAAAACATTTGTGTTGAGTGTTACAGTGTTTTGTGCTTGTTGAAGAGTTGTAAATTGCAGTATTTTCTGATCAAATTTTATTGTGCTTGTAAAGATTAGGACAATCTGTTTAGGTCAGTTATTCAGTATTGATGAGAGTTGTTATAAAAGGCTGTGCTGATAGAAGTATTGCAAGCTTACTGGCAAGATTAGTCTCATTCTGTGTACAACTTAGGACACTGCTGAGAATCTTTGGTTCCTACAATGTTTTTGACACTTGCTACAGAGGGTGGAGGTTAGCTGTACATGGCATTCAGCTTGAGGTTTAGCACAGCATAGCACATTCTGCTAAAAGTTACTTTTTCCTTTGTTGCTCGGGTCTGTGAAGATTGAAAGGTGGAAGGCTTGAGATGGTAACTCCTAGCAGTTACACTTACTGCTGTATTGGAACTTAAAGCCCATCTTTGATCTGTTTATCAAATAGTACCACTTGCAGTGTTGTCTTTGCCTGTGTCTGGTCTACTGAAAAGGTACATGTTACCTTCGGTGTGTATGTTTATGAAAGAGTATTGGTTGTGTTGGAAGCTATCACTGCATGTCCTGGTGCTGTCCCCAGCTAAGTAGCTGCAGGAAAGCTAAACTTGTCTTCTGAGAAGCTTGAAGTGTGCTGCTTTTTCCATGGTATTTTTCAATTAAATTCCTTCTGAATGAATTCAGCTTGCTAACAAACTCTACTCTCTTGGTAGTGCTTTTATCTAGATATTCTAAAAAATTATTTTTGCATTTCAGACAGTGGCGTTAGTTTGCCTTACCCTTTAGTGTCCTCCTTGTTTATTGGGCATTATGGGGGATTCTGTGAAACACATTTTCCCAAGGAAAATACTGGAAGCATACAGCAAATTAAAGGCTGTATCTGTGGTCACTAAAAGCCAGTCTTTTAAGCCATGCCTTCTATATAGCTGTTTTTACTGGGTATGGTGAAAATAACTATAGCAGGGGTCCTCAAACTACGGCCTGCGGGCTGGATACGGCCCCCCCAGGGTCCTCAATCCGGCTCCCGGTGTTTACAGACACCCCCCCCCGCCCCCGGGTATTGGGGGGGAAACCAAGCAGCCGCAGATGGCTGCCTACCACTTCATCTGTGCGCCGGTCCCCTGTCTAAAAAGTTTGAGGACCCCTGAGCTATAGAATAGAACTCTTTCCTGAGAAAACATTGGTCACTGTTTTGCACCTTGAGAATTTTACTTCTACAAATTAAATATACTCAGTTCTTGCATGGTTTCAGATTACCATATGCTCATCTCTGTATGAAACCTGCTAATACTAGTTGAATTTTTTCTGTCTAACCTTCTTAACTTGAGCTTGAATAGGAGTTTGCATTATTACAAGTAATTTTGTTGGGTTAAACAGTGTCTTACCTGTCACATTTCATAATCTTGTTTTCAGGTGGCTTGAAGCTGACCATTTTGTCCCAGTTCTAGAGTTCTGAGGGGACTGGTTCATTGTCCTACTCAGATGTCATTTTCTGTGACCCCACTCCTGCCCACTTAATTATCTTGTGTTCAAGACTATCTATCTGCTATCTGTTTGAAAGTACTGTAACTTAATACCTCTTGCACTTGTGTAAAATGTGTCTTGGCAAGAAGTTTCAGATGCTTAGTTAGTTGAGTGGTCATATCTGAATGATTCAGGCTTAGTTTCTTAGCAAGTTATTTTGCTCTTTATGCCCAGCATCTTCTGTTTTAAGGCTGGAAAGGAGGGTAGACATAAGAACTCAGAGCTACATAAATGGAAATGGGCAGCTTGCAGTGGTCTTGTACAATAGACCAGATGTCTGTCCGCAAAGTTTTAAAACAAGTTTGTGCCACTGGTCTACTCTTAACTGCCATGTGTGAACAGAGGTGAAAAGGTAGTACTAACTGTTGCTGTTACCTGTTTTCAATGGATGTTCTTGATGGTAGTTTGTTAAACGCATGGGATGAAAAATTGTATCTTAATAATGGCTTTCTGGCTTCTTTGACTAAACATAAATCTGAAAGTATCGAACTTTCCATTATACGTGGGATTACCAAAATGCCAAATGGCTAGGCAGGCCTAATGAGTAGACTGAATGCACACTGAGGGAATGATGATACAGTAACTACACAGGAATCAGTGGGTGCTTCTTTGGTGACCTCTTTAGTTCTACTGTTGTAATTGATTTTACAAGATTTATTGGTGTAGACTTGGTGTTGAATATGCAGTTGAGAGTATATGAAGAAAACTCAAATAAGGAATTTTTCTTTGCTTAAAAAGCATCTGTTTGTAAGTAATTATTAAATACTAATGCCTTAAGTTCTTTAGAAATTATAAATCTAATTACATATTCAAGGTGTGAAAGTAGAGTGATTTAATAAATGTATAAACTAAAGGAGCAGAAGAGGACCTTTCAACTATTGTGGGTTTAAAAATCTCACAGCTTTCCCAGTGGACTAAGTAATATATCCATGTGTATTAAGTGCAGTTATTATTATAATAGCATGCACAGGGAAATACCATATTACATACATTAATACAGTTGAAATTAAATTTGTGTCGTCTTAGGTCTCCATCCTCCAGGCCCTCCTTTAGCAAGGCCTATTCTTCCGCGAGAAAGAGGAGTTGTGGATAGAGTTATTGAATATTTGGTTGGTGATGGTCCTCAGAACAGGTAAAATGTTGTTAAGGAGACGCCCAAGCACTTAAGAGACAGGAAACTTCTTAACATTGTTTTTTTAAGCCAGCTGTGTCAAGGTCAAAAGAATTTGTCCAAAATTTTCCTAATGAACTGGCCTTTATCAGGGCTCCACTTGAAATCTTTTTGTAGGAAAAATGGTAACATTTTGGCAAAATTAGTATCTGCTTTAGATGATATTATAATGTGACACAAAAATCTGCTTGAGTGGGTGAATTATATTTTGAACTAAAAAAAATATATTTATCTTAGCAATTCAGCTTTATTACCATTATAAATGCTTTCAGGTTGCCTTCAGAACTGTCTAAACGTATCAGGGTTTCCATGTTAACCATGGTCACTTTTCACATTGACTGTATTCTAATGAAATAGAAACTTAATTTGGATGTTATTTTCTGACAATGCTGATATTAAAAATACGTTGAACTTTGACATTTAAATTGTAGCTAAGAATATTTCACTGTGCTTAAACCAACTTTAAAAACTATTGTTTAACGTACAGGTTTAGTTTGCTTTAAAGGATCATAATTTGACTGTGGAAATTGTTTTAAGAATAAATATCTAAGCTATTGGTCAATATCTAAGGTAAAATGCATCTCATTCAGTGTGTTATTATGTAGAGGTATGTAATTATATTACTTCATATTTTCTAGGTATGCCCTTATATGTCAACAATGTTTTTCGCACAATGGTATGGCTTTGAAGGAGGAGTTTGAATACATAGGTAAGAACTAATCTGTGGTAGACTCTTATTAGTTGGCTTATGTTTTATAACTAACATGCATCATACTTCATTTTGGTTGCAGTTAAATACTTAACAGACACTGTGAAATGCCACTTTATATGGGAACAGTTTTATGGTAACTTATTACTCTGTATCTTAAGATTTGCTTCAAGACTTAGAGAAATACTTTATTGCAACCTTCGGGCCAAGGATTTTATGTGTAGAAAACTATTCAGTAGAAATAAGCCTCCTCCAGTACATCCCTGAGAATTGCTACTGGCTATGAATGGTTCTCAGAAGGGTTTTATACTGAGAAACTATCTGACATTAAAGTGTGCCTCTCTTACCGGAACTTAAACAAAATTTTGCTTTGGCAAGAAGATCTTCGGGAGGTATCGGAAAAGGAGTGGGAACAAGCCCTAGGGGGCTATATGTGAATTTATGGCTGACAGTAACTTAAGACAGACACAGCTCTTTATTGAACGCAGATGTTTTATTTTGCCTCCTTTCTACCACAAGTTTAAGCTTGATGCTTAAGAAATGAGGGAATCTTGGATAAATCTTTATTTCTTTTGGTTTTGCTTAATTTTGAGTGAGTATACAGCATTGTAAGAATAAACTGAACGTTTCCTGTGGAACCGAAGATAGATAGTCTCTATGTCATCTTAGCTCAAGTTCGCAGTTCAACTGTGCAAGAAATTGCTGTTTCCCCTTTTGTCTTGATGGGGCTAAATATGCATTTAACTATTAAGTGGTGTCCAGTACATCTCCAGAACAAAACTACCTTTTCTTACTTAAGCGCCACTGGAGCAGAATGCTACTCAAAAAGCAGAGTGAGACATACCTTGCAGAATCCATAGCATCTCCTTACTCAAAAGAGTGAGGAAAGTGGCATCTGTAGGGGGTGGGAAAAAACCCCTAATAATCTGCCAGCTTAATTATTTTCTAGGAAAGAATAGAAGAACACTGTGTGGCAACATCTGGAGGTGTTGAGTTGTTTTGTTCATTGTGGTCAAATCTTTCACAGTGGTGGGCAGTACTCATAAGTGCAGCAGAGCTGCAAGCAAACAGGTTTTTAAGGAGCAAATGTATACTGAAGTTAAAAATGGAGCTATATGGAACAGCTTGCATAATTTGATAGAAGTACTCTCAGGTACAGAGTCACTTATTTAATTATCTGTTTTTAGTATTTTGGACAGTCAGAATGTACTGTAGGAATAAAGATGAAATGTGACATTAATTAGAGAGGCTACTTATTAAGTGTGCTTTTGTATAGCATTTAGGTGTGCCTACTGCTTTTTCCTGAATCCTGCAAGAAAAACTAGACCTCAGGCTCCACGACTTCCAGACTTCAGTTTTGAAAAAAAGCAATCTACAGAACTGCCATCTGAAACTCAGCCTAGAGAGATAAAGCCCCAGGAGACTCAACAGACAGAAGGTATGTGCTAACCTCATGAAGTCTGCTCTTTTTTAATGTGTAATGAAATCCCCCCCATCATGTAGTGTTCTATTGGACAAGGTTTTTGATAAGAGTAAGAACAACTGAAGAACTCAAAACACTGGAACAAGCTTCAAAGTGAGGTGGTTGATGCCCCAAGCCTGTCAATGTTTAGGAGGTATGTGGATGATGCCATTAACATGCTTTAATTTTTGGTTAGCTCTGAACTGGTCAGGCAGTTGGACTGTAGTTATCATTAGTTCCTTCCAACTGTGAAAGTCTAGTCAATTCTAACTTCATAGTGGGTGTAGTTAATATTACTTCAGTTGTTCTTGTCCCTGCTTCTAGTGTAGTTGATACTATTGTCTTCTGTCAGTCTTCTGTCCTGTACCCTAAAATTTCTTCATATTAGACCATGTCTCATGCAAATGATGGCATGACTAAACCTTTCATGGTAATGTTACTGATAACTATTTCTGTAACATACTTTTCTATCTGTTTAAGAAGGGAGTATGTTCCAAAGTGGTTAAATTTCACTGTGTTCAGCAGGTCATTTGATTGAGGTGTGTTGGAATTTTTGCCTTTGTTCCTTTTGGTGTTTTCCTCAGGGCAGGAAAATCTAGTAAAACTGCCTTGTTTAATTTCAGGGAGTTCAAAGACAAATTGTCAATTTGAATTTAACATAGTTCCTTTTGAGACATTTTATAGTCTGCAGATACAGTAGGCATCTGGTGTACAGCCAACAGGAAGATGCAGTGTTTTAAAAACCTCCAGAAACTGTAATTTCGAAGCAGAGAATCTCCAGTTAGATATGCTATTGAGTATTTAATGGGACTATGTTGGTTTAAGCAGGGATCATGGGGGAAAACTATTGAGTAGTGTACAGCCTTGAGATTCAGGCTAGAAACATGTCAGCTGTGGGAAACTGTCAGTGTGTAACACAGAGAGTGTTTCAGCTTGATTATCTTTAACAGGGAGAACAACATGGCATTGGCCTTTACTTACTGGTGTGAGATTGGTAGGGAGGTCGTATCTGACTGTAGCCATCTGTGGGTGGGGTCTGGTGCCTGTGCATTATAGGGAAAACTTAGCTGGTTTCTTTTAATGTGCTATAGGGAGCCCTTACTTTGTTAAAACTATTATTATTAACATGAAAGAAAGACTGAAATCGGATGCATGAGCTTAAGATGATGGAAATGTTATCTTTGCCCTCAAATGATCTGATCATCCTTTTGCAGAGTGGAGGGTAGGTTAGTAGCTTCTTGGCTACTTTTAAAGTTAGAAGGTTCTTAAAGGAAGGGGTTGCTGGGGTCTTCAAAACTGCTTTTTTTCCTCTCTGTGAATCAAAGGGGGAAGCCCTTAAACATGGATATTCAGCTCTGGGGAGGTGTGTGCTTCAAGGGCTGCTGAGTATTATCTCTAACTGCAGTTTCTTAGAGGTTTGGGGAGAGGAGGGTGCTAATTAAGCTGGTATTATCATTGAAGGAAGTGTTTATTGAACTATGCCTTTAATGGGTCTGAGCTGCTGAGTCAGTTTATAGATGTTGTAAAAAATGTAAAACCTTAAGAATTAGTGTGAGATTTTTGTTAGGCACTTAAGATGTAGGAGTGAAAATTCGTTAGGCACTTAAGATGTAGGAATGAAAAATAACTTATTTTCTTGAAAGCACAATTTTACCAAGTATTTAATGATAAAAATAGGATGGTTTTATAGCAGAGAATGTGATTTTACAAATTCATTTTTAACAGTGAAAATTACTTGGTTTTGGTTGGTGTGGTCTGTTACTAATGTGCTGCTTTATTTAAAAACAACAAAAGAAACAACTGTGGGGTTCATTCCCCAGTTACCTCTTCCTGCTAGGAAGAGCAGGTGAAATTTTTCAGAAGAGGCATAAGAAATGTCATAGCAAGAATATAGAGAATATCTTCACTTACAGATGTAGACAAATACTAACATCAGGAAACCAACTTCATCACAATGTTGACAACACATTCAGCTCTTACCTGTAACTCATTTAAACCATAGCTGTATAGCTCAAAGAAACTGCAAGCTAATGTGATACAGAAGTGCTATAAATATTTTTTTACCAGTCAGCTACTTTTACTAATGAGTAGAGCATGAAGCTGAATCTTTTTCAAGTTGTGTGCTCATGCAGTGACAAGCATGTTACATGCAACTCCTGTGGATAAGAGATCTGAAGAATGGTTATGGGGAGTGCTGTTGGCACTGAACCTTGAATTTTTTTAATCCTCTGGAAATACAGAGTCATCAACTGTCAATCTGATGCAAATTACAGGCACAAATGTTCCCTGTTCAGCAGAGCAACTTGGGAAATTGTAGTACCAGAATGAAGCAATATACTTCAGTTCTTTTATTACCTTTTTCTTAAGTGGCTCAATCTTGAATATTTTTCATCAAAGGGTGGTCAGTTCTCCTGTGTACTTCTGTTAAAAGTATTAATGTTTGATTCATGTTAAAGCTGACAGGAACCACTCTTAACCTCTTGATTAATTTTGCCTTGCCTATATTGGGTACAGTTATGCTGTTTTTTTATTCAGGTTTAGCATTTAGCAATGTTTTGAAGGTTGAAACAAAATTAGATTGCTTCATTGTCTTGTGGTAGATGTCTGGTGCTGATGTTTGGAGGTCTTTATTAGATGTCTTTGAACCTAAGATTTCACCACGGTGGTCAGCACTTCATGGAAACAGCTTTCTGTGTTGTCTCCAGAATTTAATGGAATTCCTTGTCCATCTTGATGAGATATTTTGTGATGACTTAATGCTTTGTCACTCTTAAGGATTCTTGGAATACAGCAACTGCTACTGTGTTTGAAAGGACTTTCATTTAAAAGGCAGATGGAGAAACTTGGTTTGTTCAACAGAAAGGTTCACAGTAATGCTGTCCTTGAGAAATAATGGTGCTTCAAGCATGTACTTATTTAATGAGTCCTACCAAAAGTAGAGCTTGGCTTTGGGCAAATGTTATAGATGGCACAGAAACTTTATCTAGGAACAAAACCGGCTGAGGACAGAGGACTGAAATAAGCCTGAGTATTTGCTCTTGTCAGACTGGTCTGAGTTTAGTGGTTGTTTGTGGTGGTGTGGTTTTTTTTTTTTTTTTTTTAGATGGGACTGGAGGCATTTTATGTTTCAGAGATTTGGCTTGCCTTTTTGCTAAATATGCTTTGTTTTCATAGGACAGCATGAACCTGCTATATTTTCTGTAAGCCATTGTTTCTTTTCAAAGATGTGAGTTTCTGCCTGCTGTGCTCTTACCTTAGTGCAGCTAGTATGCCTAGAATTCAGTGCTTTCTCAAGCAAGACATGGGTCAAGTCACCTTGAGTTTAATGACTTTGGAAGCATGTTCTTCTGGTTTAAAAATGTATTATGTTCCAGTCTATCACAGTTCAGTTTAGCTGAACAACATAGCTTCTGTTTTTGGTAGGATGTAAAGGGTAGGGGGAATCAAATGCTATTGTTGGGTGGCTTTTTCAAAGGCTTCATAATAGCCATGAACACAGACTACTGTGAAGCATGTGTTCCTTAAAGATGTTTCAGACAGGTGGCATTGTAGGAAAGTCTGCCCTGATGGGGAGCTGCAGTAATAATGAAAAGTTGGCCCAAGGGTCTTGAAAGTACAAGCAGCTATATTTTAGTGCGGTTATTTTATACCATTTCTTGTGAATTGCTGCGTAAGACATATATCTTCTACTTAAAACATAATGCTGCATCACTTAATTTTCACTGGTTATGCAGTGAAATATTCTCTGGAGCAAGAGGGGTAGCTGACTACTTACAATGTGATGTACATATGCTTTTTAAGTACTAAGCAGGAGTGTTGGGGGTGGGGTGGGTGGGGAAGGAATTGCCGTAGCCAGGAGCAGGTTTAAAGTTGAATTGATACAGCTCTTAAATTTACCTCAGGCCAGCGTAGGGCTGTGTGCTGTTGAGATCATGTATGAGTAGCTACATTCTTCAGTTAAATCATGGATTAAATACTAATCATCAAGGACACTAATTTTCTTCTGTTATCTCTTAAGTTTATGGTCAGGAACTTTCTCTTGTTAGCTGCTGCTCTTACAATGACTTAAATCATGTAATATTGAGATCAAGTTGACTTTAGGCAAGCTTTCTGTTAATCTGTGTATTTAAAATGGAATCACTGGATATGCTTAACAAAGATTGGTCATGCTTATAGTTGGAAGTAGTAGCACCGCTTACTGTGATTGCCCTGACTACTCATTTAAAGGACCTACTCTTCACTTCCTTAAAACTTCGTCAAACTTAATTATTAGACCAAAATTTTCTATGTAAGCTTGTTTTAACTGTATGTTCTGGAGTGTTTCAGGAGTTTCACGAAGTTTGATCAAGAAAAAGGTGAAAGGAAAAATCATACTAGTACCTGACAATTTTTTGTTAGAGAAGCAGTGCCTCATACCTATTAGTAGAATATAAAAATGAAACTAACATCCTTCTCCTGTGCATTTGGATGTAGACAGTTAGGACATGCACTCAGTCTGGTTTTTTCCTTTTCATTAGAAGCTTCTGTTTGCTTCTGCTAGTGGCTTATTGTCCCTGGGGCTGTCCTCAAACACACTGCAGATGCTCAGCATCCTTCTGATCAGACTGAATGAATAGTCTCTTCACCTCGATCAGACTGAGAACGGGTCACTTCTGAGTGCTGATCATCATTCAGTTGAGGACTGCAGGACTGAAATTCTGCAACTAAGTAATGGCTGGGCTGCGCTACAAATGATTTGAGAGGGCATGGAGTTTTCTTCTTTACATGCTGTACTTTTCTTTGACTTGAGCCTGAACAGCAGCTGTAATGAAGGAATGTAACTCAAGTGTAGAGGGTTTGTAGCAGGAAAAGGCACAAACTTATTCATAGAATTTGAGGCTGAAGAAAAACCACAGACAAGACAGAAAGAAAATTGACAGTTTGGAGATAAAGATTGAGCACAGGCTGGGATGGGATCAAGATGGAAATTTAAAAGTAGGAAGGGAGAGTGGGATAGTCTGGAAAGAAACCGGGAACATTATTTGCTTGGACAGAAGCGGGAGGATTGACCATCTGACAGATGACTCCAGAGAAATTTTGGAACAGGAAGCCAGGGCAGGTGTTGAGCAGCCCATGATTGAGAAAGTAGGAAAGAAAGCTGAATCAGGAGGTAGGTCAGCTGCAAACTTGATAAGATGGAAGATCAAGTCAGGAAGAAATGGAAAAGCTGGGTTGCACTGAGCAGTGTGGAGTAGAGCCTGGTACAAGCTAGATGGAGCTGTGTAGGGGAAGAAGGGTCTCGAGTGCTTGGTGACAGATAGCAGTTGTGTCAGGTCAGCTGGACCAAGGGTGTGTGCAGATACTACTCTTCTCAGTTGTGACTTGAGAAGCCAGAGCAATGATTCTAAAACTCTCAGCCAGCCTTGTGAATATCAGCCTGAAGCAGCCTGACTACGTTCAGACACCGAACATGTTTTGGTAAATATGAACAAGTAGTGTTCCTCAGGGGTTGGTATTGCCACTGGTGCTGTTCAAAATCTTTGGCGACAAGGACAGTGGGATTGAGTGCATCCTCAGCAGGTTTGCCAATGACACCAAGCTGTACGTTGCAGTTGACATGCTGGAGGGAAGGGATTGCCATCCGGAGTGACCTTGACAGGCTTGAGGCAGAGGGGCCCATGCAAACCTCATGAAGTTCAAGAAGACCCATGTGCAAGGTTCTGCATGTGAGTCAGGGCAATCCCAAGCACAAATACGGGCTGGGCAGAGAATGGGTTGAGAGCAGTGCTGAGGAGAGAGCGACTTGGGGATGTTGGTGGAAGAGAAGCTCAACGTGGCCTGGCAATGAGTGTTTGTAGCCCAGAAAGCCAGCTGAATCCTGTTTGGCATCAAAAGAAGCATGGCCAGCAGGTCAAGGGAGGTGATTCTCTCCCTCTGTTCCCCCCTCATGAGACTCCCACCTGGAGTACTTCATTCAGCTCTGGGACCTCCAATGTAAGAAGAACATGGACCTGTTGGAGCAAGTCCAGAGTAGGGCCATGGAGATGATCAAAGGACTGGAACCCCTCTCCTATGAAGGCAGGCTGAGACAGTTGGGATTGTTCGGCCTGGAGAAGAGATGGCTCCAGAGACCTCTTGCAGCGGCCTTCTAGTACCTCAAGGGGAACTACAAGAAAGCTGGAGAGGAATTTTTTACAAGGGCATGGAGTGATTGGACCAAGGGGTAATGGCTTTAAACTGAAAGAAGATAAATTTAGATTAGACATAAGGAAGAAATTCTTTACTGTGAGGGCGATGAGGCTGCCCAGAGAAGTTGTGTGGATGCCCCATCTCTGGAGAAGTGTTCAAGGCCAGGCTGGATGGAGATTTGAGCAACCTGGTCTAGTGGAAGGTGTCCCTTCCACTAGCAAGGGAATTGGAACTAGGTGATCTTTGAGGTTCCTTCCAACCCAAACCATTTTATGATTCTATGAAATTACAATTGTTTGATAAGGCTAACATTTTTGAGCTGTAACTTGGCATCACTTTTGCAAACTGTCTTTACAGTGTGCTTTAATGCTGTATAGTATTGACTAATACTCGCCAATAAATAAACTGCCATCAATAATACCATTCTACAGTACCTTGTGTCCTCTAGTGCAACACCTAGTGTTCAGTTTTTCAGTGCTTATGTCTACTTCAAAATGTGACTGTCTCTTATTTCTCATATGCTACTAAAATCCTGTTGTAAATTCTAGCTTCATCTCATTAGAGGTAGTACTTAGGATAACTATTTTTGATCTTCAAAATATGCCTATTATCAAAGAAACTACCATCCCAGATTGAGAGTAAAGATACTCCTCTGTATCCTTTCCAAGTTTCCTGTGGGAAGTCTGAGAATATGCAGTAACTAACTTTGGCTGTTTTGAAATGTTGAGAACTAGATTGTTCTAATTCTTTTTTTCTGGTTATCTGGCTCCTTGTGTTTAAAGTAGTTTCCGCCAAACAGAATGTTTGAGTGCTGTGTATGGGTTGAACTCTTACAAAAGAAGCTGTACAGTTGGTAGAACTTCCATTATCAATCATAAAGAAGCTGAATTACCATCATGTCTTATTTCTGACACTCTCACATAATGAACAAGCTTAGAAAGGTTCTGTTGAAGGTGAACATATACAAATAATGCATAGTATTTTCATAATGGGATGTAAACTATTTTCTGTAGTATTTTCCTTTTTCTTAATTTTTACATGTTTTACCTATGACCATCTTGTTAGAAAAATAAAATAAAATAGCTTTCAGCAGTTGAGTGCTTCATGCAGTAACATGCAGTGACAGATTGCAGAATGTTGGTACATTTGCTTTTTAAGAATGTTAGCTACCTCTTCACTTCTGGAAATGGGTGATTTTGTAATTTTTCTTCTCACAGAATCTGAAGAAGACATGGCCCAGATCATCGAGACAAATGAGACAGATGGTAAAGCTGCAAGTTCTGAACAGCTAAATGATAAGCTAGATGAAGAAGAAGAAAAAGAGGAAACAGAAAACATTTCAACAACTGAAGACTCTATTTCGGAACCTATATCAACTGAACAAAGTAAAGAATCTTTAATGAAAGCAGAATAAAATACTCCCAAGTGCCTTCTGTAGCTAGTTTTTAGCTTTGTTCATGCCTGTTATTACTATTCAGGTGAGCTTTTTTTTAATGGTACAACTTAAAAACCTTGCTTGAGCTTAAACTGCCTCAACTTCCACAGTATGTCAATTGTGTATAAAAGTGGGTATTGTAAATTAAGCATGTGTCTTTAAACACACAGAATGTATAGTTGGTTGAAGTCTAGCAGTTGTAGCCATTGTTCAGTTTGCATATTTAAAAATTTAAAAGTATAAGGTTTGCTAAGGGTGGCCTATAATTTGACATCTCTTTAGCTGTCATACATAAAGAACAGTTACTGGCAGCAACTGACCTAGTAAGTCTGGTCTAGTGAACTTAAGATAATTTTTAATGCTTCCCTATTAAAATGAGTTGAGTACATTTTAAATACAGTTGTTTACAAGCTAAAGTGTCCTCTGACATTTGACTTAAGCATATAGAAGTGTCATTACAGTGGTGTTACTGTTTTTCATTGTCTAACTTTTTGACAGAATTCAGTTAAACGGCACTCAGATAAATGGCATCTCCTTTGGTATTTGCATTGCAGATAAACCAGAGGCACGTACATACAAAACTGTTTTGTGTTTACATAAAATATAGAAAGTCTCTGCACTTGATTGTACTTGAATACAAAGCACTATTTATACCTGTACAATAATGACAAGATATAAGTGAATTTTGTGCCTTTGTGTATTTTGTTAAAGGAAAATAAAGACATCTAGCAGCAGTACTTGCTTTGTGATTCCTAAAACCGAAGATAATTTCTGTTCTGCTGTATGCAGCTCTTCTGCAGTCACTTTGTGGAAGTTCAGAAGGAATCTGACACTTTAAAAGGAATGTGTCCATATGTAGCTAAGGTGGCTTTGCTGGAATAGAAATAGATCCCTGATCAGCAGGTGAAGTGCATGTGCATTTGCCAAAAGACTTTCCTAACTGTGCCTGTGTTGATAGTATTTGTTGTTACAATGAATATTTGCTGCTGGATTGCTGAAACTGTACTTTTTTTATTGTGTAGTTTTTGAAGCTAAGGACACTTGTTACACATTTCATGTTAAACACAACAGTTGGGAACCTGGACTAGAATTTTTCTGGTGCCTGAAAGTGAGGTACCTAAATCAGATTTGATTTTTTTTTTAGAAATAAATGCTGAACAAGTGTAGCTTGATTAATTTAGTAGTACTGCTAAAAATTGTGTGTCATGTTCTCTGTCTACCCTTGCTATATGGAAAGAAGGAGAAACTTCAAAACCATTTTTTTAATCCATAGTCTTGTTCCCAAAATTAACTGGTTTTACAGTATGAAGGCAGCAAAAAGCTAAATCAGAGTAGCTCAAAAGCCCTCTACAAGAAGAACATGTTTCTAATTGACCTTAGTATCCATGTCTTTATATGAGACACAGTAATTACGTGAACAGCAATGTTTAATTTTCTTTGCCAAACATACATTTTATTTTCTGATTCTTTGGGGTTAGTTTAGAAGCTCAACTGTTACATCAGTCAGAATAAAGTTTATTCTGAATTTAGATGAACGAGGAAATTTTTTTCTGGTTCACTAACTAAATTGTAATTCATACTTTAATTAGTAGTCTTAACAGACAGAATGTAGCCATGTGATTAAAGGAGTACTTGTAGGTGTTTGGCTATATTTATATAAATAGCAAAAACATCTTGTAGGTGACTGTCTTTAGTTGGGAATACAAAGAAAATGGTACCTTTCCAAATGTCTCATACTGTAGGACAAGTACTGGGTATGAAGTGATAGGGGAATGCATTCCTTAATATTTTAAGAAAATGTATTTTATATTTCAGAGCTTTAAAAATAATTTTGCCTGAAAGGTGCCAAAGCTTAGTCAGTGTTTTGTAAGGCTTTCAGATGTTTATCTCTACATTGCATTTTGTACCTCACTAATTTATCTGTTCAAAGGCTAGAATTATCACAGGATACTAATTCAGTACAATAAGTTGCTGGATATGCTTACATTATAAGCACTAAACCCAAGTATAATTTGATGTTATGATCCCTCATATGGGATATGAATATGTGAATTGCTGTCATTTTGGAAGTCAAGATTACTCTAGGCCCATGTATTACTTCCTTTTAAAAATTTGTATTTTAAGTGCCAGGCTTTTTGTAATTTTAGGTCCTTCCCATGACAATCAACCACTGAGCTGTAATGCATATAATATCTATTGAACTGATTGAGAAAATAATCTGTTGATATTGGAGCTATATATGAGTTTTTTCATTAGCCTGGAAGATGTCTATCTTCAGATGTCCTGCTTTTGTCAAGGAAACTGATGCTTCTTAGGTGGTTAGGCATCTAAATTTTTTTGAAAAGGGAGACTCAGTGTTTGGTATGGGGTGGGGAGTTGTTTCTCCCAATATTCTCCAATGTGACATTAGCAACATGCCCCAGGAATGATTAATATTTTCTGTTTAATATGAATTTTAGAGGAGGGGAGGAATAAATGAGTTTTAAGCACATGGCAGAGTGTTCCTGAAAGACTTCAATACTAAAAAGTGTCCAAGCAGTTGTTCCCATTAATTACTTCAGAAGGCTTAAAAATGTTAAGGATGCCCTGGTATTTTGGTAGAGAAAGATCTATCTTTAACTTCCTAATTTTTCCAAGTTTTAAAGCAACTATAGTAAATGAGGGTAGAGGGTTAATTAATCTGTAAATTAATTCAGGCTCAGGGAGATACATATGACAGTAATAGACTCGGCTTTCCTCAATTTAGAGTAAGCATTCACTGTTACTCCTGCCAAGTATGTGTGCCCCTGTCCTGATTTGCATGTGAGAAGAGGATTCTGTTTCTGCAGCAGTTGCTTCTTGGCTTCTGTCTGCTGGAAGTGTGGCTATAGTAAAAGATGCCTGTTCCAACAGGAATTGAATCAAAAATCAAAAAATACCCGTCAGCAAGCAGCACTAGCCACAGTCAGTCCTGTCTTTGTAACACCAAAAGGAGGAGTACATAGAGCAAAAAGGTACAGCAGTTGTCAGTGATATGTAATCCAATTGCAGACCAACACTCTAAAGATGAGATGGAAGAAAGTAGGGGGCAGAAAAAAACCTGTTTTGTTGTCTTCTAACTTCCTAGTATATACTTGAATCTTAATTTTTTTCCAAAGTACTTAAGCCTGCTCCTGCGAAAAATCTCACTTCTGAGGGATGTTATGCAAGTCCCCTTTCTTCTTGTGGCCTGTATAAAAAGCAAAATTGAGCGGGGTAGTAAAGAAATACTTGGCAAACTTGTGGTGCCATGTTTTTATTGCTTCTGAAATATTGTAATTGCAGAGATCTCCTTCTATTCAAATGCAGTTTATGTATTAGAGAGGAATTATCTGGGCTGTGCGAAATCTGCCACAAAAGACAAATGAGTGTTCTAGTTAAAAATAAATTAAAATGAGTCAGTTGGTCAAATTTAAGTGTTACTAAGCCTGCAGAACAGGGAAATGAGGGAATGTTGCTTCAAATTCTAATACTTATTCTAAAGAATACCACCATTACCCTTAGACATTTTGACAGAAATAGATAATTTAGTGTAGTCCTAGTATGAAGATGGTTTGCCTCAAAGCTGTTCAGCCCACACACAGGAAAAGCAGAAGCTCACAAGGAAGGGTGAACAAAGCTGATGTGGAAACTGACGACTTACGGACTGGTCTGGAGGTTATCAAAAGCACGTAACTAGGGGTGTGTATGTTGGCCTTGAAGTTGGTTGAACCCCACGTGGTGCACGAGTAGAAACTAATGGATTTAAAGAAAAGAGTGATGGGGGTAGGGAGAGTGGTTTTGTTGTCAGAACAAGGTCTTAAGAGATAAAGAAAAGAGCTTGAAAAGATTTTCCAGAAAGTGTTGCAGGGTTTGGCTACGTTGTTTGTATTAGGGATATGTCTTCCATATGTTCACCTATATACTACAAAGATACATGAGGCTCACTACACCAGAGATCTGGGCAGGTTTGCATTTATCTATTCGAGAAAGCAATTAAAACATGAGATGCTGAGATCTGAGGCATAGAGGATGAATGCAAACCTGTGACTGTCCAGTGTATAGGAGACTGTATAGAAGACATATCCCTAATACAAGCCAATTTTAAAAAAGGCTACAAATACAAGTGCATAAATGCTAGGAGGAAAGTACATTTTGCATGAATAAACGCATTCAGTTTCAATGGAAGTTTGAAAGTTTGTAATAATTTAGACACCCTTGCAGGAGGCATTAGGTTTAAAATGGAGTTTGAGGGCCAGTAGGAGATGACGCTGTCACCAATGGCTTTCTAATGGTGTGTGCCTTTCCTGTTTTCACTTAATGTATTAAATGACAGGTTCTTTGTGATTGTTTGTGGAAGAGATTTTTGGTTGTTG
Organism: Falco biarmicus; assembly: GCF_023638135.1. NCBI lineage: Eukaryota > Metazoa > Chordata > Aves > Falconiformes > Falconidae > Falco > Falco biarmicus. Next base: position 19,749,889 of record NC_079295.1, read on the forward strand.
TCAGAAAGCTCTGATTCACTTAAAGTGTTTGTGAAACTTAATTACTGATCTGTGGCAAAGCTCCTCTCTTCTAGGTTTGGTCAAGTTTGTGGAGGGTGATGAAGGTGAGGAATTACAACCTGACTCTTTTAATGCTAATGTTTCTGGGGAGCTGATTAGCATTGGGCTGGTGGCGTAGTGCATAGTAATGCACCAAAGCTGTCAGAGGACAAACTGTAAACTTCCATCAGAAATGTGCTGTAGTTGAGATTGTATCTGGTAGTATGAAATTAAATGTACTTCATGCTCTGGATTCTGGCTCTTTAGAGGAAAAGGATGGCATCCTGAGTAGTTGGGAATTTCTTAGCGCTTGGTCTTTACTAGGGGTTTGTTTACACAGCAAATAGAATAAGTTAAAATAGTGTTTAGCAATAGGAACTACTGCCCTTCAGCATTAAAAAAAAAAAAAAAAAGTCCCTTAAGATCCTGAGTCACAAGGAATTTGACTTCTCTTCACCATTGCTTTTGATTTGTGAACCTCTCTGGGGTCCTGTCAGGTCATATTCAATCTTTTCTCTGCAAGAATAAGACCTAGAGAGGTGTATGATGGGCAGGATGGAGAGAAGGGTTTTAAAATGAAATGTATTGATTATACAATAATTTGCTCCCAAACCATGGGGTTTTGAGATTAAAGCAAACACTTCTAAGATTCTTGATAGATTATCTAACTTGGCAACAGTGCAAAATCTCAAGCACTGAATCATAACGTAACCCTTTCAAGGTTGCATAAAATCAATTTGATCATGACTTAATTTTTGCTTAGAGGGGGGAGGGTCCTGACTGATTCTCTTAATACTAGTTATCTTTCTCGCTGTAGTCGCTGTGGGAATAAACCTGCTTCAGGGCTGCCTCTGTATGTACCTGGCATAGTACTGCTAGGATTCTCAGTGAACAATTACTAATGTTTTTCAGGAGAGCTTCATAGGCCTTTGCCACTGTGAAATCATGTATTCTCCTTTTATTGTGTGACAAAAATAATTTGCAAAAGGGAGATTGCAACTGCCAGAGAGAAATACATGCAGCAAAATCCTGAAATAATCAGATATAGGAGAAAACAAGGGGTGCAGATACTGGAGATCTGGCAATTTTGGGTGTTCAATTTGTAAATTCAAATTCATCTCTAAATTTATAACTTCTATTGAAATAATAATTCTTTCTCTCTTTCTCTCTCCATTTTGCTGCCTAAATGAAAATAGAGATGCTGGATTTGTAGAAAACTCAAGCTACAAAGACCTTCCAGCTCTCCTGAAATGGTCTGCCCTCTAATTCTTTGCATCACTTCAAGGAGTTCTGCTCAGTTGATGAAACTTAATTTTGACTTGTTCAGCACAAAGAAAAATATTTTACAAAAACACCAAGAAAATTCCTTTTGAGAAAACTATTATAAATGATGTTTTGGAAGAAATGTGGAAGTTGGTATTTCTTAAGGAACATTTGAACTTGTGGTTTTTGTATATTGAGCTTTTATTATGCAGCAGATCCTGTATATTTATAGTTTAAAGTTCTTATTGTTGTAATAGCCTTGTTGTGTGTTTATGTACTATAGTGTCTTTAATCAGAAGTATCATTTTAATCCTAGCTGTGGCCTTAACCAGTAGTTGCATCGCCTGCAGTTGAAACTCCATTAAAATCAGTGGCAAAGACATGAATTAGTATGTGAATTCTTAAGGTCTAGTAGACTTCATGAAATGTCTGTCTTCACTTTTCTGCTTGTAACTGAGGAAATATTTAAACTTGTGCTCCCCTTCTGAGATGTATTATTTTACCAAATGAAGCAAATTCTAAAGAAATTAAATTATATAGCTTGTTTGAATATATGCAGCCTTTGCTGTGTATGTAACTTTCTGAGGAAAAAACTGATTTTGAAAAAACTATTTAATGTTAATCTGATCTGGGTTATGATAATGGCTGGGATAAGAGTCAGGTTGTTTGTTGTATAGTAGTGATCTATGGTTTTGAGGTGATAATTCTGTTTAGTAGTTCATTCTGTGCTGGCTGTACTCAATCAACTTGGATTTCACAGATTTTTTTTTTGTTTGTTTTGTTAAGCACCTAATGTGTTACCAAAACAAGGATGAGGGTGTCCCCCCCGCCTCCCCAGCTGGACTGGCATATGTAGGAAAGGGAAGTTTTTCAAGGTTGAGCAGGTTCTGATAAGACCCATTTATCTGTGCTACAACCAATTGTGAGAACTCCTGGCTCATGGCATGGACAGCCAGCTGCCCACCCTCAAAGGTCAGGCTGGCATCTGACTGCAAAATTTGGTGTGTGCACTGAAGTAGAGGCATGGAAAACCTGCCTGGACTCAGTATAAAAAAAATTGTTTGGCAGTTTCAGAGGGAACTGGAGTTGTGAAGATGCTGACTTTGGTTTGTGATTCCATAGACATTTCAGGGTGGGTATTACAGGCCTTATTGTATCTAAATGGTGATTTATGTCCTTATTCCTGCATTATTGTCCACAAGGTACTGCCCTGTGTCACAGGCCTGTATTACCTAATTTTTTCAGACTGTTTCATTTTCATTAGTACAGCTGCTTTAGCTTGTGATCAGTGTACTGCACCTCATTGATAATCTAAGAGGGTATTAGACGTGCAGAAGTGACACCTAACCCTGTCAGTCTGGCTTGATTGACCCCTCAGCTTCCGAAACATGGGTTCATTTTTTTTAAAACCCAAGTTAGCCCGACTTTCATTTTCAGACACATTCTGGGCAGTTTAAAGGTTGGTCGGAATTGAATATTGCTCTTTCAAATTTGGTAATGTATGAGTACAGAACTGTGACCTTTGATACGTAGTAATACATCAACATGACACGAGCAGTAAGTGCAGCAATTACCTTTACTACACTTGAGATTGTGTTTTAGTTCTCATCTTGTAAGCAATTATTTCAGGAAAAAAAGGATGCCTCTAAGTTAAATATATTTTGCAAATAGTGTAAATGCAGAAATTAATCTTTGGGGACTTTTTGATTTACAGGTGAATGTTTTCAAATGAATCTTGGCTTTTAAATTAATGTTGGTTTAGTGATAGAAAGGAGTCTTGTGCCATTGGCTTCTTTCACAATACTTTTTTCTGGGAGAGTTTCTTTAACCCTTTTGGTTGTGTTCTAATGTAATCTGAGTTTCATATTTTGATTTATGGCTAAAGCTGTATCCTGCAGGCAGTTGACATGTCACTGTGTATGTGTTGCTCCCATGATAATACTCTTAAGAGTTGGTTATGTGCATGATGATAATGCAAGTTTACATGCTTTTAAGTGCCTTTCAGAACACATGAAAGCATCTCAGACCTGCACCACATACTGATTTAAAAGGCTGTTTTAGCTTCTCCAGAAATGTTTCATCTTTTTCCTAAGCAGATCAAGATGCATTTGGTTTAGTTTCCAGGTCTTTTTTTTTTCTTTTCCTCTCACCTGTTATAAATTATTTGGATAATGATAGTGCACAATCGCTGCCTGGTAGGTGCTATAAAAATACAAATCAATACTCCTTGCCAAAGACCATAAAGCCTTGAGAGAGGACTGATAGCAGTTGCAGTTTCTGTTCTGTGGACTGAAAATCAGAATAAAATTAGTGTGTCTTTCTGAGCAAGGAACTGAGTAACCATTAAATGGTGACTTTCTCCCAATGCTGTCTGTCATGACCAAAACTTGAATGAATAACTTGAAGTAGAACTTCTTGTTCTTCTAAAATACCTGCTTCCTCAGCAGGCCCAGCACTAAGCAGTGTCGGTGTGCTGGAGATAGGCACTGAACTTAATTCAGGAGCTGGGAAAATGCTTATTTTGTGCTGTACTGAGGTGGAATTGTTTTCTTTTATTTATACATTCTGGAATGGTTTTCTTTTAAGCTGTCAAAAATCTGAACCCCTAGTCCACAGTACGTTTTGGCCATACTGGGACGCTGGCACAGGTGGCAGCTGCCCCAGGTGGCTGCTGTGGGATGGGGACTGAGTGGAGCCTGTCGCTCCGAAAGCTCCTGTGAGAAGGGTGAGTGCTTTCCCTAGAGCGGCTTTCTCTTTCGAACTCGTGGCTGTGCAGATTGCTCCCTTGTACATACACACTAGTTTTAGACTGATAATAAACTTAAAAACTTTTCTATCATGAGTTTCATGGAAGGGGGTCTCTAACAGAATTTCTCACTTTTTTTTTCTAGTAACAGAAAATTCTTGACTCTCTGTGGTGGTATTTGATGTCTGGGAGGAAAAGCAGATGAAATACATTAGATCATCGCATAAATTACTCCTAATCACGCTCTTGGCTATACAAACTATTTTGCAAAGCCACAAGGAAGGTGCTGCCTGGGAAACTGTGTGAACAAGAAACACGACAGAAACACGTTGCTTTCAGCCTGTACCGTGTAAGGGCACTTGGGCCCTTAACTCCTTCAAAATAATAAAAAAACCCCAACAGTCAAACTTTTTTGTATACTTTCATTAAATTTTAACTGTTAATAGTACTAACTTATTTTGGACACCCCCCCCCCCCCCTACTTCTGTGCAGTGTTTTCCATTAAAAAGTGTAAATAGTGTGTATGTGGGTATCTTGAATCTATGCTGCAGACTTCGCAGATGCAGATGGTTACAACAGCTTGGTGTGGAAGTTTGTTTTTCCACTGAGGTTTCGTGTTTGTAGGAAGTTCCTTACAGTGAAAGGATGCCCTTGTGCAGGTGGGTGACTCCATTGCAGAGAAGTGCATTTGTTACTTGGCTGCAAGTAATGAGCAAAACAATGGCAAGTGCCATGTCATTGCGTGTCAATATTTGATGATTGTTTGCTCATGCTGAATTTATTACTTCTGGTAACAACTTAGGCATCTTTAGTTCTCTGTATTGTATATTATTAACCATTTTTTAAAGAACTGACAACACTGGTGTTCCCCAGCAGTAGAATCCCTTTTATAATACTTGGAAGTATTTCCTTTTTCTCATATTTTACAGAAGGGAGTGAAGGTAATATTTTTTCCCCACCATTCCTGCTGCCGCAATGTGACTAGAAGTACTTATTTTTCAAAAATGCTAGGGTTTTTTATTGTTTCAGCTATTTGACCATGTCAGTGTGTTGCTGGGGCTTTTTTAAAGAGAGAGTGAATGACAGCCTGGTTGCGGAATGCATTTTCTTTATAAGGCTTATCTTAAAACTTACTGGTTTGCAGTGGTGAAATCCCCTTGGGAGGAGTTTGTTGGATTATTGAACAAATGGTGGGCAGCTGACGTGTAATGGAAAGTACTCGACTAAGATTGTGTGCAACTTATTGTGAATACTCCTGATACATTATAATAAGGCGTTATGTTCATCTAATTCATGAATTCTGATCTATTTGATTTTAGAATCTCAGACTGTGTTACAAGTGTAATGATTCTGAGAGCTGGAATATTGTTAGCCATTGTGAACAGTACTGCAGGAGTCTCTGGATGTATAATGTGATAGATGCAATTTTGTTTGAATTTTTTTTCCAAGGCCAATTTAATTTTGATTTATTTGCCTCATTAACCCAAGGATTCAGAAAATTGAATGCCACCTGAGTGAGGTATTATTAACACTAGTGAAATATCTTCAGAATTGCTCCGTGCTTATAAATTGGTCTTTTGAAAGCATTTTAAAGGCATAATGATACTGTAGTGAAAATGTACAGCATCGTTTAAAAATTGCAAAATGCTTATTTGATTTCTGAAATAAGACTGGGTCACCTGACTTAAATATATACTGATCTATTATTTATGCTTTGAAAATAGAGCTGATAAAAAGCATAAGTGTTCTTGATATTATATTTTGTCATATCTAGCTAAAAAGATTGAAATCCAGAGAAACAATTTTCTGAAGAAATGAAATAGTATGCCCTCCTGAACCCCTGGGGAAAATAGCCTCTCTGTTCGCTGAGAATATGAAGCAGTAAAACAGTATAAGTAAAACAGACAGCTCGTGTCACATTCCTATTTGTACAGTCTGGAATGATGTTTTAAAAATATTTTCTAGTTATTTTTGATAAATAAATGGTGCAAATAACATCTGCAAACCAACCCTGCTGATGTAAGATTTTTCAGATCAGATTTGTTTGTCAGTGAAAGTTCAGAAAATTGCTTTGCAAAACTAAAGTTGTATAACTCCCAAAAATATGCATAACAGATGTACAAGAATGTATCTTGCTCTCCTTTTGCCTTCCCTCAAAGAAACCAATGCTGATTCTCCATTATCTTTGCTTCTGAGCTCAGAAGGTAGCTGGACAAAATTATCAAATACCAAAAAGCTGAGCTGCTAAACACAGATGTGTTTATAAGGTGTTAAATAGCTGAGCACTTGACATGGGTAGCAGGGTGCCCAGCTACCCTTTACGAACAGTGTATCCTGGCTAAAGCCTTGAGATTTTCCCCCTGAGCCATTCATTAGTGCCCCACTGAAAACCAAGCTTATGGTTATAAGGGCCTTCCCCAGGTGGTGCACATTTGGTCAGGGGGTATAAAGGATGTGAGTGTGTTGCCTGCCTGTTGCTTTCTGCAGGTTCTTTCAAAGGCTGGCACGCTTGAGGATGAGGAGAAGTTTCTCAGAGTCCTTTGGCTTTCAGAAGCGCACCCTTCAGCGCAAGGATGCTGATGCCACTCTAATTTCCTTCACTGATGCAAAAGCTGAGATGGAAAAAAAATCCCTGGGCAGCAGGGTTGAAAAATCCAATGTCATGGCTCTACAAACGCCCCGTTGCCCAAGACTGGCCAAGGAAGTGTGTGTCTGTACCTCTCCGAAAACATCACTTGTTGAGGGAGTGGGCTTTGGGCTACATTTGGGGGCTGTATGCCTTCAAGGCCGCCTTGTTATGCTTTGGACTTCTGTTCTCTACAGAGTTGGTTAAAGCCAGCTTTAATGATATTTTTGTAAAGATTCTCGGTCAGTGGACTCTTATCTCAGGCTAAATTCTGTGATACATCCACAGAATACAAGATGCGTGTATTTTGTAAACATGTATGTATTTAATAAGGACCAAAATAAACTTTTGTTTTTATTTTACAGCATTTACAAAAATAATCATTTAAACTCTTCCCTCTCAGCTTATGCTGCACTGGAGTATTACCGGGTGTTTTATTGTAATACCTGAACAAAAAATAGGGTGTACTAGATTAATAACATTTAATAGAGTGGATCTCTCTTCATTGAACGAAAAACGTCTTGGGCAGGGAGTTTTTGTCAAGGTCAGGGCTAGAATTCTAGAAAGGTTAATTTTTGTGTTATGATTGTATGTGTTCAATGTCATACATAGTGGTGGTGATAATCGTGGTGAGATCATGACACTGTTCAAATAATCTGAATGGATACTTCTGTACAGCAAATATAAGAAGGAATGGACATGGTAATATTAAAGTCCTAAAAAATTTAAGCATTACTAATCCACCCAAGATTCATTTCAGGTTTCTCTTTGGAAAAAGGCTCAAGTGCTTCAGTACAACGTGATTTGTCTACCAGTAGTTTTTCATCTATTAATGACAAGCACATTATGTATAGCCATGAAGGGACATCACCATGATTTTATTGAACTTGACTTGATTGCATCATTTATTTCCTCAGAAATCTTTTTCTGTTACGATGCTTGTCCAGGTAATTATGAATTGAATTACTTGTTTAGTGTTTTTGATATAACAGTTAATGGTTTCTTTAATACTTGGTTAAAAGTTCCTTGGCCATAGGAAATGGGTGTCATTTTTCCATGTGAGGTAGAAGGCCAGGAGATCTTGGAGAGAGAAGAGGCACTGTTCAGTTGTTTGCTTACTGTCTTCTGTGCTGAAAGTATGCTAAGACTGCAAGGTAACAATTTTTAATTTTTACTTGCTGGAGTTCCAAGGAATGCCTCTAGAGAACTTAATTGAATGATTCTGTTTTTACCGAATGAAAAAGATACTGTGGGTGTGAGGACATGACACACAGACAGGAAGAAAAGAACAAGGCACTGAAATAACCCCAACCAGTCTTTGGGCTGCTTCCTCCCAGGCAGGGGGATCATAGCAAATAGGGATGTCTGTGGTTCTCCTGGAAGCACTTCATGCTGGGGCAGACTGTCCTCTGGGATTTGAACTGACTGCTGCAGGACATGTCACTCTTCTATACAGGCAGGAGCTTGGCCATACTTGATAGTCAAGTTCCAGTTATAATTAATAAGAGGTAATAAGATATCTCTAAGATGATATTATACTAGAAAGGTGATATGCACTCTTAGAAGCAATAGAAGTATTAACACTGTAGCCAAAACCACTACTGAGACTTGAATAATTTATTGAAGTGTCTATCAATAGTATTTATAAAGTCTTACGGACAGTCTGACCTATACTTAACTCCTTGGTGGCTCAAGTAACAGGCAGAGGAACTAGAAATGGTTAAAGAGCTGAGTGGCACAGTAGAGGATCTACAGAGGGTTTTGGTGGGTCCCATTTGCTAATAATCTGTCAAAAGTGATTAAATCCTCCAGGAGTTTTATTCTTGCCCACCCTTAGCCTACTTGCTGGGAGAGCAGGGTGGGAAAGAGAAAGCCTTGAGGCTGGGCAAGTGTTGTTTAGCAACAGCCGAAACATTGCTGTGTTATGCTGTTTTAGCCGCAAATCCAAAACACAGCATCAGAGGGGCTGCTATGAAAAAGTTAACCCTATCCCTGCCAGATGCTATACTGGCAGTTTTGAATTAGTTTGGATACTCTTAACGAGGTTATATATGGAAACTGCATCTGACTGGAGAAGGTTGGTTGATGCCCATAGTTTCAAGTCAGCTGGCAAACTTCTATTAGAAAAAAACAAAAACCCAACACAACTGTGTAAAAGTTACTGCAGAAGAGTATCTCAGCCAGGAAAACACAGGAAGCTCTGGGAAATGCAGTTGCTAGGGGAAGAAGCCCTCATATGTCAACAATTACATGTTATTTGTGGTGGCTATTCCGGTATGTGAAAGTGTTTGCACTGGACAAATATAAGTTTCTTATCCTGCAGTGGGAAAATGCAGGCCTTGACTCTTTGTTTTGCATGTGACGTAATTACTGCTTTTTGTTGAAACATTTAAACAGAAATGAGCAAGAAAATTTCTGAAGCCTGTTAACAGCAAAACTGAAGCTGTGCCAGACTCAGGCTTCTCTGCACTGTGGAGACCTCCTGTGCCTGTCTGTGCACGGTGGAGCACATCTGAGGAAGCTGGGGGCTACCAACAGCAGCTACTGCTGGTGTAGTGTTGCCTCAGTAGCATGAAACTCCCAAGAGGAAGGTGTGCCAGTTTTGACTCTTGATGCTTGGCCAATGTCCAGCTTCATGCTAGCATGCCTTTGCTCTTTGCAGGAGTACTTATAAATAGTGTCTTGAAATGGCAGGAGCTGTCTTTAGCTCTTAAGAGCGGACAGCTGGGAGTGTAAAGACACACACACACACACACACTTCCCTGTTGCACAGCACTTGTGCCCTGTTTGCAGCAGGGGCAGCCCACTCCCTGCCATCTGGGAGTCCTCCGCTTTTCAGGAGCGAGTGGCTAAGCCTGGTGCTGGGTGAGTGCCCTTTTGGCTAACTCCAAAGGCTTGTTCCCCATGGTTTCCCCTTGGTTTGGGCTTGCGCTTAAACAATGAGAGTGCCTAAACAAATTGACATCTCCCTTCTGCTCACCTCAGCCTTGAGTAACAAATGTGTTGAGAGTTAAATCAACTGCAATAGACATGACAATTCTAGAGCATGTACTAGGAAATGGGAAGTCCTACAACACAGAAAAAAAATAGCACAGATATAAAATGTGGCATATATGATCAGCTACAGTCATTACACTGAAGCA